>NW_026047687.1:0-20885 GCF_023864345.2 Schistocerca serialis cubense | reverse complement strand
GTTTGACGAGGCGAACACAAAGCCACGAGGAGTACAAGGTCTGCGCTCATAGCCCGGACAGATATCCGCCATCGGACAGATATCGGCCATTTGCACGCTTTCATAGAGGTTTAATACCTACACTAGAAGAAAAAGTGTCTTATTAAACGGAAAGAATCACCTCTTCAGAAAATCATGGGTCTTTTTAGAGTACTTAATATATTATTCTAGTCAGAAGCAAAAAGGCCATGCTCACTCGATTTCACAGCTAGCACATGTGGCAATGCAGAGCCGTTCGTAATGAATGAGGCGAGTGTGTGGGTGTTACGACGTCACCTTAGTGTATGAGCAACATCCGCCTGCAGTGGCCTTTAGATAATCAAGTGCTGTCCCCCCCCCCCCTCCCCCCACCCAAAAGAAAAAATGCAGAGATACTCACTAACCTCTTGATAGTACGAGATAAAATAATAATAACAACTATTTCTTTTCGCGTCGCAATGGAAAAACGCCATAATAACGAAAACATGTCAAGCAGTCAACTCTTACAACACAAGTAAGGCCTGAATAAATTCGTCTCCGATGCAGATATGACGGCGGTGAGTTTCCTGCTCTGCTAATGGTGCATTTGCTTGCCGACGGCCACCAAAACGTGTGAAAACAGAGAGGGTATTACGAAACCTGAATATGCTTAGGACGATAATGCGGGAAAACAGTTAGCAATAAGCATAAATATTCGCTGTAGTATTTTAGGCAAAATTAGTTATGTTATTTAGATTCAGGTAAAATTAAGGTAAATCAGTTCCGTGGAAAGACAGGCCGCAGAGGTGGGAATGTACAGCAGAAACTTGTACCGTCACCACGGCTACCGTCTTTCCTTGAGAAGCTGCACAGGATCTCCGAGACTCGCAAACGTTTCAGGCATGGTGGAAGCAGTGCCGCAGACATCGACGCCTTCTTTGGCAGCACGGCTGAAGCCGGCTGGTCCAGAAAGAGACGATGGAGAGATTCGTCTGAATCTTGATTTCTTATTCAAATCTAACGCGGCAAACACGCCGAAAGCATTTGTGTCCAGAATGCCGCTGCGAGGCACTCCGTTCCCAGTTGTAACAGTACTGCTTTGGCGACATTTCAAAAATTCACGTCTTTGTAATTGTTCGTTTATCTATTGCTGAAGAAACGAAAACCTCTGAACTAATCATGATGATGAGTTTACGAAATGTCTAGCTTTGGAAAGAGAACGATTATGGAAATTATTGTGGCTTATATCAGGTAGTATCATTTTCTGATGACGAATACGACAGGTTGTTACTATTGCAACGAACGACGACTTTCCACGTCTGCATACGAGTTTTACCCTCTGTTTCACAGCAATATATCATTGTCACTCCTTCTTAACAAACCGGTGGTCGAAGCTCACTTAACGTTTCTGAATACAACATCATAGTTAGGAAGAAAGAAGACGATAAATATTTATAGCTCGTCCATTACTATTGCGAAAATATTGAAATGCTTTGAAATGCAAACAGAGTGCGTAATATAGCATACAAGCGTTTGCTATACAGAGGTGGAAGTGTTATGAAAGCATGTCTCCACAAATGATTAGTGGATGTCGGTAGCATTTATTCCGATTGGACAGAACGTTTAACTTTGGCGAGTTTGTGTGTGGAAGGCCAAAGTCTAAATGTGGGTTTATATAGATTGAACACATTCATAGGTGCCCCACCAACGTTATTTATCGTTTAATGGTATACTCGCTTCTAACTTCGATAAATGTAAAGTTTAACTGATGGTTGTGCATTTACTATCCTTTTTCCGTTTTCATTTTCTCCATAAAACCGTTATTATTCGCAAGAAAGTTAAAACGGCCGACATTGTGGAGCGCCAGCAGCAACAATAGGTCGCTGAGGCAGCGACAAACTTCTGTGGGCTGCAGGAGACGCAGAATTAGCGGAAAAATAAACTCAGCCTCTATCTTTCTACGATCTACAAGCGCGATCAAAAGTGCCCAACGTCAGTACCGTCTCACTATGCGAATCCGACGCCGGTTTTACGATTTTGTGTAATCCGTGCTGGCGTTCGGGTGGCGTCCCTTTTGGTAGTCGATCTGTGACGTGTGTGAAAAAACGCAAACGTAAGCAGTGGCGGTTGGGCGGGGTTTTGTCATCCTGCACTGTTACACATTATCACACATGACCAGGTGCTGACCGCAGTCTCAATTCTTCGATAAAATGAAAGTGCTTAAAACCGTAAAATGATGGAATGCTGTGGTAGTGTTTTTTTCCTTCAAAATACAATACGAAATCCGGCATCGGTGACCATGTTTCGGGAGTCGATATGATAGTGTTTACCTGACGAACCAGAAGCGGTAGCGGCAGATCGGTTTACAAAAAGCACATTCGTTAGCTGTTTGTAGAACTGTTAAATAGCGTTTATATTTTGTTTGACAGAATGAAAGCGATTATTAACATACTGTTACTCTTTCGAAGCGCGGAATCACAGAGAATCAAATATCTTATTTTTACGCTTAACATTTCTCTTCCGTTCGACATTTATAATTTTCTGCAAAAAGATACCAGAATTTCCGTGTCCATTACTATATACAAGGTCCTTAATAGTTGTGTGACAAAATGGTGCCCGTAGACATCTTTTTCGCGTTGTTTATTCCGTTTCACCGTCTTATTCCTTATATCAAAGTTTAATACGGCAAGTCGCATGCTGCCACCTGTCGGCCAGCGACTACACTGCGTCCTCTGTAACTCCTTCCGCAGTTAACTTCTTCTGCAACACGGGGCGCCATCAGAACGTCTTTCGATACCGCTGGTTGGGGTGCGAATCACGCACTTCCAAGAAATAAAACAGAACATTCGTACATAAAAATCTTTTGTAGTCGGCAACGAGGGAGGGCTGTAGCCTATTTGTATGAAAGAAGGTAAAATGAGACAACTGTGAGCGGACAAGACCGCCACATCAAAGAAACGGGCGGCTGCGATTTTAAATCCGCCTCCACACAGCACCAGAGAAAGTCGTATAACGCAGTCAGGAGCCGTAGAATAAATTTCAGACTGTTTTCGTTCTCGACCGAAGCGTTACTCAGCGCTTTCAAATAAGTAGTAGCGTATTAAAACATGAAATAAGTTTATATTTTTTGTTTCTTTTGAAAATAATGGAAAGAAGTACATTCTTTTTTTCGTCACATTCCAACATTACCTGAAACATCATTTTTTTCCTAAGAGGAAGAAATTGATTTCAATGTCTGAAACCACTATGTTTCCTGCGAGGTGCACTTTTCAACTACTTAAAATATAACGCGGCATTATTTTTTATTTAGTTCTTCAGTAAAGAGGCACCAATCGTGGCATGGAGTAACAAGAGGCATAAGCAGTTAGGTGCGACGGTGGAAGATACATTATCTGAATGGAGGAAGAGCCAAATTAAAAACCGGCGGCAGTCTTCAGAGAAAGCGGTCGCGGATCACGTGTTGCGAGCCATCGACTGTCTGGCGAATCTTGAAACGGCAAATCTGAACTACATCGACAGCAGCGGGAGGAAAGGCCGGGCAAGTTCTGTTACGTAGGAGGACTATCCAGGAATCTGTGGGCGGCGATGTGGCACCGGGTGGACAGATTAAAATCGGCGTAACTGGTCAGTGAGTGGGACACGTTACTTGAATGCATCTTACAACTGGCAGCAGACGCGAAATGACGTCTGCCTTTTGCGTAGATCAAAATCGCAGCATTCATTCACACTATGCAGTACTTAACTCGGTTCGCCCTTTTACTAAATATTCAGTTTATACAGTAAAGTATGAATTACATGCACAGGTAATTGTAAAATCATTCCTGTGTCGGAAAAGGAATTGCTGTGGCTGGAGGAATTATTTCCTGGATGATTGCGTGACAGACGCAAGACTGCTTTCTCGTCTGAGCATTTTGCTAATTCCTTACCTAAAAAAAAAAAACGAGAGTGGTAGTAGAAATAGTCAACTTCGTCATGAATTACAGGCTAGGTTACGTGTAGGTCATAATAAATAGTGTAATTTAGTTGTGTGTAAAATGAAACTTGGCACGGACGATAACTACAGTGAGTTTGTCTGTGGAGGGCCCAACTTAAAACCTGGGGTTTTGTAATTGCTGGTAATCGCATGACGAAAGTTATCATTCAAAATGGTCAGCGCATTAAACTACCAGAAACGTAGTGTTTGATTCCGAGTTGCCTCATTCGTTTACTTCTTTCTGTTTTCATTCCTTTAACAGAATCCCAGTTACTCCGGAGAAACTCTGAATGTTAACTGCCATCATTCCGTGGCGCCAGCAGCAACAATCGACCGCTGATGCAGCGACAGAGCTCTGTGGTCTGCGGGAGACGGAGAATTAACGGAAAGATTTAGTCGGCTTCTACATTACTATGATCTGCAATTGCGATTAATGTCCGAATGTGGTTACGACCAGTACAGTGTCACTATGCGAATCTGGTGCTGGTTTCGTGATTTTGAGGATCGCGTCCTGGCTTTCCAGTGACGTGGCGGAATATAGGCGGACAAGCTGGCTTGGTGTCATTCAGTGACATATGTGTAACGAACGCATAAAGCGAATATTTGAAACAGTGCTATTTCCTGGCTGGGTGTCATTCAGTGACGTATGTGTAACGAACGTATGAAGCGACTAATTTAAACAGTGCTGTTTGAGCGAGGTTTGCCATCCAGCACCGTTATACAGGGCGTGGAGAAACAGTTTGACCAAAAAAGGAGGGCGGAAGGACAGCACGAAACATAGGAATGTGTATATGGTGACTAATAGTCGTTAATGCATATTTTCAGCGCTACGGAAACGTAATTGAAATCTGACATACTGAGGTCCTTGTTCAAAATGATAGGTATTTTCCAGAAAATGTATACATAAACAGAATGTTTGCACTAACCAGTCGTCACGACGAGAACAAGATAAATTTCAAGCGTCACAAACACGTGTATCGCATTCAGCTGACGAACGAGACAATACTTCTTCAGAAATGAGGACAATCACATGCCCATGTTTCTTGTTTGAGTATATTTAAAAAAAGTGAAAATGAGTGAAATATGAGCCACCACTTGATTAACAGGAGTATGTATAGAGAATGTTCTAACTGACCACCGTTTCCATGCTGCCGTACCGCCTTAAATATTTAACTGCGACCTGTATTTTCTATACTCAAGATTCCTTCGTTTGGCGCTCTCTTTGTGCCCTACGCTTTTGGTCAAATAGTTTTTCCGCCCTGTATATGCCAGACGATGCGTTACAGAATGTTGTTCGAATTCTCAGGAGTCCAGTACACTTAATCGTTCGTAGGATGTTCTAACAACGGCAAAATATCTGAATGCGTCGGTAGCGATTTGTAACTTTAACGTTCAGTAGACAGTAACTATGTAAAAGGAAATGTGACACGTATAACGAGGCACTACGGAATTAGACGTGTAATATGTTTTCTGATTACAAAAAGTTCTCTAGTAGAGCGGTAACCGCATAAATGTCGTGACAAGTGTGTCTGTCACGCTATTATGGAGCAACGTATGAGACCCCACAGAATCGGTATTAGTGAAAGCATGCACCGTTGGTCAGTTGCCAAAGCGTTCAAAATTAAACAAAACACTTAACTGGGTGTATGACATTGGAACTATCGTCGTGAATGAAGACGAAATAAATTTATAGTGTCTATGATGTGGAAGTGATGATTCAGAGACTGATGAATACGGTGAAATTAATTTCTCTCTCTCTCTTTTTTTTTTGATAAATATCTACGACACTATGCAACCAAGTAGCCCCTATTCCTTCTCCTGACCAGAGGCAAACACTATTCTACTTATTAACTGTTTTGACAATACTGAAATGTGGTGGATATTGCTTCTAGCCCTGCACCGAGGCGGGCTAACAGAATCGGATACCTGCCGCGAGTTTCCATGTTTGTACTGAGCAGTCAAGATGAAAGGCGCGGCAGAGACATCGACTACGCGGGACACAACAATTAGATGACCAAAATTTCGGAAACCAATTTTCTGTTGTGACGGTTACATGTGGGACCTTAATCGATTCCACTAGCCGGAAGGAACGCCTGCGGTGCGTTCCAAGCTTCATACGTTTCACACCCATGGTCTCCGCTGAGCAACTGTCGACGATGAAACAAACTTGGCGGTATTGTGAAAGGAAGACGTCAACAAGTAATGTAGAGTACGAATTCCTTACGGAGGTCAGTGAAAATATAAGATGGAGAAGTGTGAGGAGCAGATCACACGTAAAGGGATGTTCAAAAGTCTTATCCAGGCCCATTAAAGCGTTCGTGGCTGCTTTATTAATACACCGGAATTACGCTCGTTGTCGAAAGAAATACGAGGAGGGCACTGGTGGAAGCGTTCTGCACCTGAAAAGATTAGGCGTTTACATATGGGCAGGAGACTTGGAGTAAATTCACATTCCCACCGCTGTACACAGGGTTAGGGGACGTTTTTGTCACCATCCACTGTTGTGTGGCGGAGCCTTTGCCACTAAGCGAGATGCGACTGTGGTTGTAGGGGCACATCCAGCATCGACATCGCAGATGTGGAATGTAGTAGCAGTCCTACTATTTTACTGTCACAAAACGATTTGAAGGCCGCATACACCTCCCCAAATATGTATATAACCGACAAATCAGAGATTCGAATACTAGATAATAATTGTATCATAACGAATTTCCCGCAGATGTGCTTGTCCCATACTGGGCAATCATTTAGAAAGAGTACGTAGACATACAAATCGCACTGGCTCGTGGGACAACTTTGCAATGTCGACTATTGAAACACGAGTGATAGCACGTTTAATAAGAGACAATCAATATATAATAACTTTAGTTTTACGTGATAACAATAGGACACTACGGCAGAGTTTCGAGATTGGCCGAAGGTACGGAACACGGTTTGTGTCCAAAATTTTGCAGAGGCCGGCGTGCAGCTTGTAACGCATTCAGGCCCCGTGAACAAAGCTCTTGTGGCGTTGGTTCTCGCGACCGGTTCTGCCCAGCAACAGGACAGAAGAATATGGATGAGACAAGTTTTTTTGTTTTAATTTTCTGCCGCCTTCTAAGTGAATTACTGTTTGACTTGAACGTGTTCTTTGTCCTCACAGGTGCAGTGTGTAAAGGTTCTGGATAGATATATTTTAATCTGTTTCCAGTTACGAATGGAATCTGTCGACACAGAGAAGCAACTGCTGGACTCTCTGCGTTTACATTCCGCATCGGCACAAAGATGATGACATTGTCGACAATTTTTTATACATGTTCATAATCGATGTCTGTTGACAAAATAGACGCTGATAATGCGTATATGATTAAGACTTGGCCGTGACTCAAGACGAATCTTTCTAGCCGTTACAAGTCTTCATAACCTTGGAGCGTAAATACGTAACTACTCTTAACACACAAAGCGTGTTATCCAGGTGAGCGCAATAAAACAGAATCTCATGCATTAACTGACCCGGATAAAATGTTATGACGGTGTTTTTTGACGATTTCTATGCTTGTTTTCTGGAAGATTTTCTGACACAACCTCCTCCTCCTCCTCCTCAGAAATTTGGGACAGCATCAGCTGGAGGCAGCTGTGACAGTTAAAACCCAGTTAAAACCCAGGATTTGGGGTTGTACAGACTCCACACCGAGCGACTCTAGAACACGTTGCACACGGATCCCAAACGGCAACGTAGCCCGGGGACGGCGGGAAAAAAGGCGGTCCAAAGGTGGACGGGCAACAAGACGGTGGGCAGGCGAGCTGGGAGCTGCAAGAAACTTACAAGCCTGGCGCACCAGCAGGGGCTGCCGCCGGATGGTAAGTGGCGGTTCGCCAGCCTCAGCACAGACGCTGGGTACGGGGCTGGTCCGATAAGCAGCCGTGGCCAGTCGGATCCCAGCACGGTGGACAGCGTCAAGGATCCGCAAATGAGACGGCATCGCTGACCCATATACTGTGCACCCATAGTCCAGCCGTGGGCGCACAAGAGCTCCACAAAACTGAAGGAGACGCGCCCTGCCCGCTCCCCAAGACCTGTGGCTGAGGCACTTGAGGATGTTCAGTGCCTTCAGCGTTCTGGCTTTCAAGTCACGTAGGTGTGGCAACCTGGAGTCAAGAATTAGGCCCAGAAACCGCACTGTGTCTCTAAAATGTCGGACAGTATCCCCCATATGCAAGGCAGGCAACGTAAAAAGACGACGAGAACGTTTAAATGAACACAAACACACTTATCGGCAGAAAACCGAAAACCCGTCTTTGCAGCCCACTCCTCTAACCGCCGCACTGTTAGCTGCAATTGACGGCTCGCGGATCCAACACTGGAGGAGGAACAGAAAACAGCAAAGTCGTCCACAAACAATGAGCACTGTACTGGACTCCTCACTGTAGACGTTGTACTGTTTATGGCTATGGCAAAGAGGGTAACGCTTAAAACACTGCCCTGGGGGACACCGTTCTCTTGCTCAAAGCTGTCGTTTGTGAAAATAACGAATTGTGAGGACAGTGTGTGAAACGTTTGCTGTCGTTCCACCTGGCCAAACGCAACAAGGATAGATACCGGATTAGCACTGCGAGTCTTGGGGAAATTAGCTTAACGGAATTGCTACACGCGTGACGCTAATACGACACGGAGATCCGTCGTTGATATGAGTGCTTAATACTGCAACTGTCTTATCCACCTGGTTTCGAACCTCGGCACGGCAAGGATAGATGCACTTGCCGTCTACATGTGTGTGACTATGGCCTAAGGTATGAAACGCAGTGTGTGTGCCCAAAGTTTCACGTGCGCCAATGAGCGCCGTACAACGCAAACAGGCGCCGTAAAATAAAATAAAGCTTTGGTGGCGTTCGTTCTCGCGTTCGGCGCTGCCCAGAGGCATGACAACAATATCGCTGACGCAAGGTTTTTTTATATTTTTATCACCTTTCCAGTAAATTAGTTGTTAGTTTCCATACGGTGCTCTTCTTCACGGGTGCAGTGTGTTAAGGCCGTTGAGAGATCTTTTTCCTTATCCGTTACCAGATACGAATGCAGTCTGTAGAAATACAGAAGGATAACAGCTGGACACATTGCCACGAAGTAAGACAGCTTCTCACACTGCGATTATATTCCGTCTCGATGCGAAACAGACGACGCTGTCAACTTGTTTATTAAACCTTGACAATCGATGGGTGGTGACAACATATCTGCTAATCCTGTGTACTTGTTTAAGGTTCCGCCTCGGGCCGAGAGGAATTTTTCTAGCCATCATACGTCTTCAAAGCCGTGGGGTGTAAATAAGTTCCATCCCTTACCGCTACGCATATTCTGCACCACGTGTGTCATTAAAGTGAGCATAATATAAGTAGCACAAGCGTTAACTGGCTTGGATAGAAAGGTTCTGAAGGTATTTTTTGGTGATTTCTAAACGTGTTTTCCAGAAGATTTTCTCACAGAATGGTCTACTTCTTAGGAGTGTAGGATACAATCAGCTGGAGGCAGCTGAGACACAAGTCCATCCATGTACTCTAGGTGCGGTGTGCGAAAGAGCACACTTCGAATGCATTACAACTGCCAGCGACTAGATGTGCGATTCAAGTATGGTAATGGACACGCATCTCGCAAGTGGACGGCTACGCCAGGCTCTGCTGCTCGTAAAGATTAATCCCAATTAGGGATTCACTCTCGATCAGATGATGCATATACATTTTTCCCCCGTTTTCGTTTGTTTCAGAAAACCGCCATTATTCGCGGGAGACTTAAAATTGACATCGTTCCGCGTGGTAGCAGCAACAATCAGTCGCTGAGGCAGCGACAAAGCTCTGTCGGTTGCGGGACATGGAAGACTAACGGAAATAGAAATTCATCTTACACTTTACTACTGTCTACATTTGTGATTAACTTTTAAATATGCACATAATCGGTACAGTGTAACTACGCGGATCTGATACTGGTTTCGTGATTTTATGTGTCGCGTGCTGGCGTTCCAGTGACGTGGCAGAATATGGGTGGCAGTCACATGTTCAGCGTTCGTAAAAAATGAATAATTTAAGCTATTCTGGTTCAGCGAAGTTTGCCATCCGGCGTCGTCATACAGGGTGCGGAAAGGCAGCATGAAATACAAAAATTTGAGTATAGCAACTAGGATTCGCGATTGAATATTTTGGCGGCACCGGAACATAATTAAAATCCCACACACGAGCGTCTTGCCTCTAAATGATTGGTAGTTTACAGAAAATGTATACGTAAACACAGGCTGTGTGAACTAACCAACCGCCACCACGAGAACAAGATAAATTTAAAGCGCCACTTACACGTGTATCGCACTTAGCTGACTTAGGACACTGCACGTTTTTAGAGATGAAGAGAATCAGATGTGCATGTCTCATGTTTCAGTATGTCTTAAAAAGGTGAAAATGAGTAAGAAGGGAGCCGACACTTATTGCTATAAGTATGTCATAGCAAATGTTTAGACTGACCACAGTTGCCATGTTGGCATAGCGCCCGAAATATTCAACTGACACTTGCGATACCGAAATTCCTTCATTTGATGCTGCCTTTCTGCTCTGCACTTTCGGTTAAATTGTTTTTCACCACCCTGTTCGTTCCTGACGAAACGCGACAGTAATGATCGAATTCTCAGCCATCCAACACATTTCGTCTATGGTAGAGAGTGCTACATACGGCAAAATGACGGAATGCGTTACGAGCGATTTATAACTTTGATGTTCAGTAGACAGTAACTACGTAAAAGCACATGTGATACATTTAACCAAATCGTTACGAAGCGAAGTATAAAATAAGTTTCTTGATTAGAAATCATTGCCCACAGTGGGCAATGATTTCTGAGGAGTGTGTAGACACACAAATCGTGCCAGTCTGTGGTACAACTGTGCAATGTCGGTCATTTAAAAGCGACGGATAGCACACTTCAGAAGAGGAAAGAAAAATGATAATTTTGTTTTTCGTGGTAAAAAAAAAACATTGCGGGATTTTTTAAACATATAGCAGAAATGTGAAAGAGACTACTGTAGAATTTCGAGATGGAAGACGCGACGGTAAGATTGTCAGCATGCTGCCAACAAAGGACAGGAGATCCATTTGTCGAGGCGAAGACAATGCCTTAAAAAAGGTATTTTTTCGCTTATCGCCCAGAGAGTAAAGCACAGTCGAACAGATATCCGCCATTTCCACGTTTTCAAACTGTATTACACTTACAGTAGAACAAAAATGAGACGCTCTGAAATAGCGAAGTGTGTGTGTGTGTGTGTGTGTGTGTGTGTGTGTGTGTGTGTAGTTTGAGGTTTTCGGGCGCTAAACAGCGTGGTCATCAGCGCCCAAACGCATAGAAACAGGAACACATGCGGTGAAGGGACAGCGAACAACGAGAACGGCTAAAAGACACAGACCTGACGCAGGGCCAAATGCTCACATACGGAGGCCAAAACAAGAGGAGAAGCAACACACTAAAAAGGAAAGGAAACGCAAGGAAAAGATAACAGAAACCGAAGGGAAACAAGGAGGTAATCGTGAATAGCGAAGAATTTACGTTTTTCAAAAAACCAGAATGTGTCAGAGCACTCACTGTATTATTTTAGTGAGGAGAATGTGAGGCCAGCCACACTCCATTACAGAGCTAGCATATGTGGCAGTGCAGAGCCATTCGCAATGAATGAGTCGCGAGTGTGGATGTTATGACGTCACCATAGTGTATCAGCAAGAGACGCCTGCCCTGATCTTTAGATAATAAAGTACTGTCGCAAAGAAACTGCATAGATACTCACTAAGCTCTTGATAGTACGAGACACAATAATAACAACTTTCTCTTTTCCATCATCATTGTCATCAGGACAATCATAACACTCTCTTAATATGTGGCCGGAATATGTATAGGGCCACAGCCCCACTTCTCAATGGAAGATGCTGTAATAAGGAAAACATGTCACCAGTCAGCTAGTAGAAACACGGGTAAGGCGAGAAAAATAATATGTGAGGTGTAGAGATGCTAACGGTTGCATATACACCGCTAGATGTTTTTATGGCGTTTTAAAGGTAGAGCCAAACAAAAAGTGCACCCTTGACATTCCCTAACTTCCTAAACAGACGGGACTTTTCGAGTGCTAATTGTCTTTTATTAGTGTGGCCAATAACAGAGTAAGCTGTGTATGTTCCAGAATACATGTAAAATTTTGTAAGTACCTTTGTAGGTACGCAAATCACGATGCTGGTTTGACGACGATGAGTTTTCTGCGCTTGTGATGATGCATTTACTTGCCGACGACCACAAGCACATACGAAAACAGTTGAGGTGTTACGAAACCTGAGTACATTTAAGATGAGTAATGCGAAAAAGCAGTTACTAGTAACTGTAAATATTGGCTGTGGTGTTGTACGCAAAATTAGTTACCTTACTGATATTCAAGTAAAACCGAGGCCCATCACTTGTGTGAAATGCGGAGGAGAATGTACAGCAGTAACTTGCAGCCGCACGGCGGCTATTGCCATAGCGTTGAGAGATTACAGAGGACTCTCAAGACTTGTTTACGTTTTAAACATAAGGGAAGCAGCGTCGCAGACGTCGACACCTCGTTTGGCAGCACGGCTGGTGTCAGCTGGTCCAGAAAGAGGCGGTGGAGAGATTCGTCCGAATCTTGATCTGTTACCCACGTTTCACCCGGCCAAGAACGGCGAAAGTGTGTGTCAGAAGAATGTCGCTGCGACAGACTCCGTCCCCAGTTTGAAGGGAATTTTCGGCACAGTGCTGTTTTAGCGGCATTTTATAAATTTCACGTCTTTGAAACTGTGGGTTTATGTAATACTGAAGAACTGAACGTCCTCGAACTGAGGAGAAACGCATTAAATAATTGACGGAACATTTAGCTTTGGAAAGAGAACAATTGTGGAACTTAGTGTCAGGTTATAGTGACGAACACGATAGCTACTTTCTGTTGGGATGATCGACGACTTTTGCGATTCGCTTTCCCCTCCGTGCGTGCGAGATTCAGACGCTGTTTCACGACAGTAGATCGTTATCACCGCGTGTGAAGGAACCGGTGGTCGACCGTCACGTGACATGTGTGAGCGCAGAGACAATAATAATGAACCCAGATGGTGATATTTTTTTATATCTCCTCCGTCACAGTCATTGAACTGTTTTAATATGCGGGCAGACGGTATAACGGAGCACGCATCATCTGATGTTGCAAAGTGCAAGTGTTATAAGAACGCCAGTAGTGGTTACTCGAAGCCAGTATCGGTTTTGAGTGAAGAATAGGATACATTGTTTCGTTTGGGAAGGAAGATAACTTTGCGAGTTTGTCTGCGAAGGCGTAACTCTAAACGTGGGTTTACGTAGCGTAGGTCCAGTTGTGTGTGCCCTACCGACGTAACTCACCGTTTACAAGTTTACTCGCTTATTACTGTGCCGAACCCAAAGTCTGGCTGGTGGTTGCGCATTTATTATTATTTCTTCCCGTTTTCATTTACGTCAGAAAGGAGCCATTACTCGCGACAGACATTTCGGAGCGTTGGCAGCAACTGCCGGCCTCCGAGGCACCGACGAAGCTCTGTCGACTGCAGGAGACGGAGAAAAAATGGCGGAAAGATAAAGTCAGATTCTACACTACTGAGATCTCAAGGAGCGATTAAACGTCTTCAGAGTCAATACAGCGTCAGTATGCGAAACCGAAGTATGCGGTTTCACGATTCTCTGTAACCCGTGACTAGAGCGCAAACCGCATCCTCAGGCGTCGAATATTTATTCTTGCACAGTGTCGAATGTGCTTCGAAACAGCAAAATGATGGATTGCTGTGATATCGATTTTCATTTTTAAAGTGCAATAAAAAATCCGGCAACGGAAACCGCATTTCGACGATCGATACGAAAGTGTTGACATGACGAATCGGAAGTGGTATTCGATCGGTTCATGAAAAACAGATCTGCTAGCCGCATGCAGTACTATTAAAGTGCGTTCCGTCAGATTGTCTCCAGTGTCCGGAGCCACCCACTCCAGACCTCGGGCTGGAGCCCGCCGCTACCTGCCTTAACGCCGCCTTTGCGGCTGAGCGGCCAGCCCTGCCGGAGGGAATCCCAGAGCCGGCACATCCGGACCAACACTCAGGTCCCACTGTGAAACGTTTCCACCTGCCTGCCACTCGGCTGGCGCACGCTTCAGCTTACTGCGTCCACAGGGCTCGGCGATCACTGTACTAACAGCAGGTTCTGATGTTTGCACCTAACGAAATTGTAGATCCCCAGATATGCCGTCGTCTGTCGCTGAGCAACTGCGGGCCAGATATTTACCCAAGCGTTCGTCTTAAACTGTGTTCATGTATTCTCGCTCAGTGTAGACGCGGAAACTCCGCTAACGAAGTTCTGTCTGTACAGAAAATGAAAGCGCCACATCTCGTCTCGCCTTAGAAATGACCAACTATTCCGATAGGAAGTGAATCAAACATTTCGCACTATCTCACACTAAATCTCTGCACAGTCTCCACAGCGCTAACACAGTGCAATCTCATACCGAAACGCCGAAAATTCGGCGTGTGCGCCTGACACACTCCATCTGTTGTTCTCTGCTGCTACGGTCCACAGGAACGGTACAGCACTCTTTCAGTAGATTGAAAACCACTCAAAACTCCTTGTCCGTTCTTCACACGGTCAAACACCCGGTATTGACTGCACACATCTCCTCACGAAGGTAACGACATATGTACTCCTCGCATTTTCACTAAATTACCGGCATTTTTTAAAGACCGCGTGCCTCGCATTTAACGGGAATATCAACTAATGAAACCAATCGAGGGTGCAATGGACTTGTGTACACTACAAACGAACCAATATTTCGTCATCTTGTACACACGTGTTTTAATTGTCGCATTGTACCCGAGGGCATGCAGCTTCACTGTGTGCATGGAGAGCTGCATCAGACCAGTCTCTGGACTGAAGACCACAGCAGCAACAACAACACAGTGGAGGGAGGCTGAACTTGTATTTCAGCCGATAATTGTGACTGTGTGTGTGTGGAGAGATGCCGAACGATACTTGTGGCCTGCGAGTTGCTTATACTGGCGCCAAAGACCGCGCACCTGACAACTTCCGATCACTCGAGTCTAGCAACGCTGCGCCTTATCAGCACTTGGGAGACTGGGCAGCACAAACGATTCGCCCCTGTTTAACGTTGCGCCTGTTGGCCGTTCAGATAGAGACAATAAAGGTCATACTAGATTAGGATAATTTTCTAGAAATACGTCCACATCTGGAGCATTCCTTACAGGTAATTCTCGAATACAACACCCTTTCCTGGGCTGATCGTTCGCGCGCATTAAATGTGCTTTGACCTGTTTTAGCAGACGCATTATGACCAGCGGAAAGATTGAGTGCGTCAATGAAACACGGGTTGTCATATTCGTTTGCCTCGGTACGGTAGCGGATGGGGCCTCTCCCGTAATAGGTCTCGTGTGATTCGCCCACCCGTCGACAACTGAACTGAAATGTTGCCGTGTGTGTTGACACATTTTCCAGACTTCAGTGATGACGGAACTGGGGTGTGCAACAGCAAGATAACTTGAACTGAAAGAGACAGGCGTATCTTTGTGATGGTATTCCGTAATTTGAGAGCGCATTGGAAACCACAATACTCAGAAAAATAAGCAGGCAACATTTCCGCACGACATCTTCTCTGGCACCATGAGGATCTGCATTTGTGATTAACGTCGAAATGTGGTTTAGAAATGGTTCAAATGGCTCTGAGCACTGTGGGACTTAACATCTGAGGTCATCAGACCCCTAGAACTTTGAACTACTTAAACCTAACTAACCTAAGGACATGACACACATCCATGGCCGAGGCAGGATTCGAATCTGCGGCCGTAGCGGTCGCGCGGTTCCAGACTGAAGCGCCTAGAACCGCACGGCCACACCGGCTGGCCGTCGAAATGTGCTCGTAATCAGTACAGTTAAGTTATGCGGATCTGATGCTGGTTTCGTGATTTTATGTGTCGCGTGGTTGCGTTCCAGTGACGTGGCGGAATATAGGCGGACGATGGGCGTTGGAGTCGCTCAATGACATATGTGTAGCGTATGTGAAAAAGTGAATAATTGAAGCGGTGCTGGCTGAGCGACGTTTGCCTTCCAGCAACGTTATACGGGGTGAAAGAAAACAATTTGACCAAACGTGCAGGGTGGAGTGACAGTGGGAAACATAGAAATTTGAGTAACGCAACTAAGGGTCGCAAATGCGTATTTTCCGCGCTACAGGAACGTAATTAAAATCTGACATAGGGACGTCTTCACTCAAAATGAATGGTAATTGACAGAAAATCTACCAGGAACACAGACTTTCGACTAACCAGTCTTCAGGATGAGGACAAGAAAAAGTTAAAACACCACATATACGTTTATCATACTTAGCCGACCTACCAGACAGTACTTCTTTAGAAATGAAGACAGTAATATGTCCATGTTTAATGTTTCAAGATGTCTAAGAAAGGTCAAAGTAAATGAGAAATGAGCCACTACCTAATTAACGTAAGTATGTCGACTTCTCACGAGTCAATAGAACGCGCTCGAAACGGCAAAATGACGGAATGCGTTGGTAGCGGTACACAACTTTAAAATTTAGTAGACGGTAAGTACGTGAAAGAAAATGCGATACGTTTAACCAAGGTGCTACTATGTAAGATGTAAAATACGGTTCTTAATTACAAAAAGCCCTCGACCGAAGTAGTGAATGTATAAATGTCGTGACAAAAGCGTCTGTCACAGTATTATGGGGCAACATATTATGAGCCCCTACAGCATCGGTATTAATGAAACGAGAGATAATGCACGACTGGGCAGTTCCCAATGCACTGACAATGAAACACAACTTTTATTGGCGCGGCTGCATTGCTCCTATCATCGTGACTAGAGACGAAATAATTTCATAGCGTGTGTAATGTAAAAGTGAAGACTCAGAGACCGATAAATAGTGTGACATCAACTACTCTCTGTACCGCGATGTATACCTGCGACACAGTAACCTATGGAACCCAGCTGCCCTCATATGTTCTATTTCTGTGCGGTTTTGACTGTACTGAAATTTGGCTGAAGTCCTCTATGAAGGTATCTAATACCTGCTGCAAGCTTCCGTGTTTGTATTGAGCAGTCAAAATGAACGGTACGGCAAACGCGGATCTCAACATTCAGATGAAATTTTGGAAACCGTTTTTCACTAATCATGTACTTACATGTTAAACATTAATCGTCTTTGCTAGGGTCAACAAACGTCGACGTCCCGAGCTTCATAATTTTTACACGCATGGTTTCTGCAATCCAGTCTCTGTGTAATATGAACAGGAGACATCAACAAATAGTGCAGAGTACGGATTACTGACAGACGCCAGTGGAGTCATGATGTGGTGGAAGGCGAGGAAGGGAACGTGGGCAGATGGATGTTCAAAAGCCTCGTGCTCGGGCAGTGAAGCGTTCATAGCTGACTTATTAAGCGATCAAGATTACGCTCGTTGTGGAAAGAAGTGCGCGATGGGCACTGCTGCAAACACATTTCACCAAAAAGCTTTCGGCGTTTAGGCACGGCGACAGAACTTCTCAAAGAGTAAAAACACACTCACACCGCTGTGCACAGAGTCACGGGGTGTCTTGTGTCCGGCCACTGTTTGCCGTGGCCCTTGGCCCTAAGCGAGAGGCAGGCTGTGGTCATAAGCACATTTCCAGGATCGATATCACAGAGTTTGCGTAATGAGACAGAACAACTATTGGCAGATCGGTTTGCTAAGACGGCCCTATGTACTGCGCAGTAGCAGTCCTACTATTTGACAGAATGAGATTTTCATTCTGCAGCGGAGTGTGCGCTGATATGAAACTTCCTGGCAGATTAAAACTGTGTGCCCGACCGAGACTCGAACGCGGGCACTGGTGGAAGGGTTTTGCGCCTGAAAAGATTAGGCGTTTAGGGATGGCCAGAAAACTTGTGATAGAGTGATAGGGTAATCGGTCAGTGTTGCGTGATGGAGCCTATGCCCCTAAGCGAGAGGTTGGCTGTGGTTATAAGGACGTTTGCAGCATCGATATTGTAGTGTTTCCGTGATAAGACAGAACTGCTATTGGAAGATGGATTTGCAATGACGGCCCTATGTGGAATGTATTAACAGTCCCACTATTTTATTGTCAAAGAGACGATTTGAAGACCTCACGCATGTCCCTAAATATGTATATTACCAACAAATCAGAGATTCAAACAGTAGATAATAATTGTATGATAACAAATTTCTCGCAGATGTGCTTGTCCCACACTGGGGAATGATTTAGAAAGAGTACATAGATATACAAATCGCACTGACTTGTGGGACAACTCTGCGATGCGACACCAGGGACAGCTCATTCAATAAGAGGAAATCAAAATGATAACTTTTGTTTCACGTGATAATAAAAAAAATTGTCAGAGTGTTTTAATAAATGGCAGGAATATGAAGGACACAACGGCAGAATTTCGAGGTCGGCCAAAGGTACGGAAAATAGTGCGAGTCCAAAGTTTTACACTGGCCAACGAGCGGCAAATAACGCATTCAGGCACCGTGAATGAAGCTTTGGTGGCGTTCGATCACGCGACCAGCTCTGCCCAGCAAAAGGACAAAAGAATATGGATGACACAAAGTTTTTATTCTAATTTTCTACCGCCGTTTGTCTTGAACGTGATCTTTGTTCTCATGGATGCAGTGTGTGAAGGTCCTGGATAGATCTTTTTTTTCAGTTGCCAGTTACTGGTGGAACATGTATAAGCAGAGAAGCAACTGCTGGACACATTGCCCCAAGGAAGGAAACAGTTTCTCACACGGCGTTTAAATTCCGCATCGGCACAAAACAGATGATACTGTCGACTGTTTTTATTACATTTTCACAATCGATGCCTGTTGACAAAATACACGTTGATAATACATATATGATTAAGATTTCGCCTTGACTCAAGACGAATCTTTCTAGCCGTTGCAAGTCTTCATAACCTTGGAGCGTAAAAATACGTTACACCTCTTACCACGCATCGCGTGTCATCCAGGTCAGCACAATAAAGCAGAATCAAATGCGTTACCTGGCACGGATAAATATGTTTTGACGGTATTTTTTGACGATTTCTATCCGTGTTTTCTTGAAGTTTTTCTTACAAAATCTCCTCCTCAGAAGTTTAGGATACCATCAGCTAGAGGCAGCTGTGACAGAAGGCCACCCATGAATGTGCGGACTGCGAAATAGCAGTGTCCGGATGCATTAAAACAGTGCAACTGGCCAGCGACTAGGAGTGTGATTATGACATGTGGGAATGGTTACGCATCTCGTGAATGGCAGGCGACGCGACGTTCTTCTTAGGGCATATTCGAAAAACTTTTCCCGCTTTCCTTTAGGCCAGGAAACCGCCGTCACTGGCGAGGGAGTGGACCTGCCGACATTTCGGAGCGCCAGCAGCGACAGTCAGCAGCTGAGGCAGTGGCAAAGCTCTGCCGGCCGCAGGAGACGGAGAACTGGCGGAAAAATGTATTCGGCTTAACTGTGTATAGAAGAGTGGCAGGGGTAAAATACAGGGAGCGAAAGGCTATTTGCAATTTGTACAGAAACCAGATGGCAGTTATAAAAGTCGAGGGGCATGAAAGGGAAGCAGTGGTTGGGAAGGGAGTGGGAAAGGGTTGTAGCCTCTCCCCCATGATATTCAATCTGTATATTAGGCAAGCAGTGAAGGAAACAAAAGAAAAATACAGATTCCCTAGTAGTATGGACTTTTCGGAAACGTCGAGGAGCGGACACCAAACTTCGTACGAGAACCTTGAAATGATAGATTTCTTCTCTATTGTCATCGAGGCAACTTTCATACTGAGCTGATACGTGGCTGGAATGTGTAAGAAATCACAGTACTACTTCGCAGAGGAAGAAGCAAACTACAACGAAAACTCTTTGGCAACAAAGGCTGTGCGATTCGATTATCGATGCAGAAAGAAAAAGCGACGGAAATTTGTGCGTTTGGAACTTGTAATCCCTGTTTTCCTGCCGATCGTTTAGATGTACGCCATTTATATGTTTTGGTAGTATATTAAAGCAGTAGCAGTACACCATTTAGATGCTAAAACTTCATAATAGGACAAATCTTTCGCAATACTAAACGCATCGTCTTAGTGAGAAGACTGTAAGGCCGAGCTCTGTCGAAGGCAGCGGCTGCACGTGTGGCGCTGCAGAGTCGGCCGAGATAAACAGGGCGAGTGTGTCCGTGTTGTGACGTCACGGTTGTGTACCACGTAACGACGCCTGCCGCGATGGGTACAGAATGTGCGTACACTTTCCAAAGTACGTGTCTCTACATCTGCGTATTGTGCGTTTCCCGGGCTGGGTGGACGGCAGTGAATTATCAGCACTGCTTACTATGCAAGTGCTTGCAGTCCGCCTCAAACACACGTGAAACAAAAGTCGTTACAGTCTGCCCGGTGGCGGAGCACTGAGGAATGTTTGGACACTCTCTTTAAAAAGGGAGAATTTTAACCCAACTGACTCCACAAGCTACGCACCAAACCTGCTTCAAAATCGTTGCATAGGTAGAACGTAGGGATGCGTGTGGGTCGTCAGGTCTAAAACGCTACGAATGGCGAAGATTCTGAGACGACAGGATGTTAATCTCTAACTCGGTATGTTAATGTCTTCCATGAGTGACGTATTCTGTACATCACGCTTCATATCTGGATACTGTGTCGGTATCTGTACTGTATTATGCAGGGATCATAGCCTCGTATTCTGTGTAAATCTGGACATCACGGATGTCAGTTCTTAAAGCATAATAACACACCTCACACGTACTCCCGATGAAACGGCCAGAAAACTGTATGCTCCCCGCCAAACCGATTCTGTGGAAGCGGCCAGCTAAATGAGCCACATTC
>NW_026047686.1:0-34448 GCF_023864345.2 Schistocerca serialis cubense | reverse complement strand
GACTGCACGTTGCTACATACGCCACCAAAAGTTACACAAAGGACACAGATCATACTGCGTCCTTTGCTTTCCATACATTACTACTTTCAGAATCCAAACAGTCATAATGTGCAGTGGCCATTCTATGTGTTAAGGTTGGGTTGTTTGGGGAAGGAAACCAGACAGCGAGGTCATCGGCCTCATCGGATTAGGGAAAGATGGGGAAGGAAGTCGGCCGTGCCCTAAATCAGAAAGGCCGGACACGGGATTGAACCGTCGTCCTCGCGAAATGCGAGTCCAGTGTATGTGTTAGACCACATAGCTTTTATTCTCGGTAGTGGGAAAATCACTGGGTGGAGTGTTCATAATCACAGACAGAGAATTCAGACTCGATAATGGTTCGAGTAGGCCACGAGAAACGTGCAGAAAGGCTAACGACTGAGATGAATGCTCTCAGAAAGCAGCATCCGGTTTCAGGTTAGTCTGACAGAGATTTTCATTGGCCTTGACGCATTCACCAGATATTCCGCTTGTGACTGTAGTAGCACACTGCCTTTAACAAAGCCACTCGCAGACGCAACACGCGCTACCTGGTGGACCCCAGCTGCAGGGTTTCGTTATCGACGCGCATCCTCTGTGGCTGCGGCGGCTGGGGCATTGCACGTGCTGGCTGGCAGTGGTGAGCACAGGGGGCCACCAATGGGCGGTCGAGCCACAAGTGTCAGCTGCGCTATCGTCTGGCCATGGAGTCGTGGGAAATGGTCACGTCAATGTTAAGGTGGGAAGTCGTTGAACAGTTGCGTCGAAATGTATGAATTATGTGGTATGTATACAGCTTCATTACGAGATTTGAAGTTGACGAACCTCCATGTTGAGCATAAGTAATTTTTATAGGCCTTCATATGGGGGAGTAGAGATTCTTAGGAGAGAAGATGCTGATGGGGACTTGAAATGCCACACTGAGGCTCTAGACCACTCTCCACTAAATATGAAGCCAACATGCTTCAGCTTGTAAAGCAGGATTGGGTGCAAAGTTATCTGAATCTGTAAGAGAAGTAGCTAGCGCATACGAGAAAAGAAAGATACAGACGATTTTCTTCGATCTCTAACCATTCCGAGCTTAGCCTCCCTGTATCATAGCCCCAAAAGGCTCACAGAAGTAGAGGTTGGTTCAGAATTCTTCCAGATGGTTAGTATTAGAACTGGAGAGCCAAAGATAGCTACAGTGTGAAGAAGGTAAACTGGGAAACACTCTCCAAGAACTGACCAGGTGGTGTGTGTCATTTTCTCACCCCTGTACGTAGTTTATAAGAGGAGGGAAAAACTCCACTTACCATTCGTTCGAATGCGAGGGAACCAACAGCTGTGAGAAGTGCGCCGCACCGAGTGAGAGCAGCTGCGCCACGTCCCGCCAGTAGCTGGAGAGTCGTTCCCGCAAAACAGCCGCCTGGGCCTGCAGATCTGCACAAGACGGGAGACGACGGACTGGTGAACAAGCCAGTGGATCAGACTTCTGTAGCAAGCACAGCTTTCATTTCTGCCCCACAAAGCGTATGCAGGTAGCAGGTATGCAGGTAGCATTTACCTTTTGAAACTAGATCAATATACAATGTCAGTAATCGTATGAGTTACAGCACGGACACCTTGACCGGACGTTACAAAGTTCATATTCCAGCGACAAATTTAAAGAGCACATCAAGCAAAGAGAGAGGAGTACCATCACCTACGTAGATCGGTAATAAAAATTAACCTATTGGTAGAAGTATCAAAATACCTGAAGAAGTGGAAATGTAGAACTATTTCAAAAATCACCACACAGCTTGCCCAACAATAAGACAGATTTAAGAAATAAGAGACCTCGAGATAAATTCCAGTCAGTTTTACGTGCTAATAATAGAAAGTAACATAAATGAGAATGTATAGTTTGGCTATTTGAACTTTGACTTACTGACAAGCATTGGACGTAACGATTTTGCACAGAATCGTGGTCTATGCTGGTTTTATACTATGAGTAGTCTTTACTGTGTTTCCCGTGAGTTGTATGATATGTATGAAATGAGGAAGAATTATGTCCACTCATAAACGTTTTTATATTTAGGATGTATTTATTTTAACATAAGTAATATATTTTTATTAATTCAGTAAAAAATTGAATAAGGTGTTTTGCAAGTGTAGGTGAAAAAGCCATTCTCGGCCTAAACTTTCTAAGGAGCATGGAAATGTATGACTACATTTGTACTGGTACAGTACCTTACATATTAACAGTACATTTTACAATTACATGATGATACACATAATGTTCTGTAATGTGTGACATGTATCCATCACATGTTTTTATCTCTTTTTTTGTGCTTCTTTTTCTTTTATTTGTCCACCGGATCAATTCATCTACGAAAGTTGTTGTGAATGCGATTTATACCTTTGTGATGTTAATGTGGTACAAAAAATACACATGTAAAATTATATATATATATATATATATATATATATATATATATATATATATATATGATTATTACTGCCATGTTTTTATGAGCAGCCAAGCTAATGTAAGCCTTTGACGATGGATACCATATGTACTATTGACGCACTATCACAATAAAGAAATGTCTTATCTTTTTTCTTTATGCCAAATGCTTGTATCGTAAACAGAATGCCAAATTTTGTTAACAATGTAAACACGATATTAAGATACTCTGGTATAAAACGTTTACTGTGGCATGTACAATCACTGCTAAGGGCAAAGAAGAAACGACTTGTGAATATGTTCCCCACCAACCGCCTCAGTTGTCGTATAAACATCATGAACAGTGGTTAGAGGGGATTCATGTTAGTGATGTTAACATCAGTAACAATAAATTACCTGATGCCATTGCTATGATCCTTACGCTCATCTAAAGTTGATGTACACTCGGAATTAGGAGACCTCAACATACAGAGACAACAGTGAGATATACACACGTCAGAAGATTTGTAAATTTTGACATCTCCAGTGGCCCGATGCAAGTGATGTGCTGTTTTTAGCATTTTTTGTAATATAACTGCCTCATGTATGGGATGATAGTGGCGTTCTATACATGCCATCTGCACTTCACCTTTCGGTTATTGCTGTATACTTGTATAAAGGGCAAGGATCGAAAATGTAGTCGAGAAAACAAATAATGTTACAGTTAATGGCAGACACAACGTCTTTAAGAAAAATACTGCATTATTTTTATGCCCGTGCCAGATTTTTGGCATTTCGTTCTTATGCGAGCCTATTTTCAGAACAGAAAAGACATTGCTAAAGATGGAGAATGATGTGTGTACACGATGTTTGTTCTGTTCCTAATGCTATTGGAATTACTCAGCGCAAATCGCAAAAGGAGAAAGTCCAAAGAACGTGCATCTTAATGACTTTGTAAGAAAAAAAACGAATCATCGGCATGAGGGACTTAAGAGAGCATCGTACCGACACATTACACTGGCATCTGGCTGTAGGGCAACGACTGCAGAATGTATAGCCACGGGTTGGGGTGGAGACAACAGAGTGTTGAGAAGTTCACCAGCCATCACAGGCAGACCGATGTAGCCTGGGTTGAGATCTGTGGCTACCACTGACACCACACCACAAGCAGCATAGTGCAGGGCGTTCTGTGGTGTTCAGCGGCGGGAGTCGCTTTTGCCTGTGGCGGTCAGGTCCGACGCTGCTCTGTCCTCAGGTGGCCTCGTGAGACGTCACGGGAAGCAGCGGCCGTCGAGGTGCCTGCCTACCTCACCAGCCCACAGAAACAAACAGCGGTCAGGAAGACTCGCGATCAAATCATGTGGAAGGCACATGGAACAGTTCTTAGGAATTTCGAAAATTGTTCAGAAATTTGAAAGCCAAATTATTATTCGAACTGGTTCTCCAGATAAACAATCAGTATCTCTTGAAAATATCATTCACATAGTTCTGTATGTTCAAGGACACATAAGTGCGAGGACATCCACACAATTACCTAAAGAGCTCTCACACTCAAGTTGCTCACAAGAATATGTATATAAGAGGAAAAAGAAGATTGAGAAAGTGCTAGATGACGATCAATTTGGTTTAGGAAAGATAAAAGGCATCAGCGAAGGACTTCTCAGTTGGCGATTGATGATTAAAGCGAGGCTTAAGGAAAATCTAGGCATGTCCGTAGGATTTGTAGTTAGATAAAAAATCGTAACGATAATTTTAAAATGTTGCAGGATTTCCGAACTCTAAGGAAAATGGGTGTAACCTCTAGGGAAAGAAGGGTTACGTGCAATTTGTACATCAAACAAGAGCATAAAGTAGGAAGACCGATAACAAAACAGATTAGGTTAGAAAGGTAAAGACATACATCTAATCGCCCCTACGATTCAATCTGTACATCGAAGAAGCAATGACGGAATTAAAAATGGGGTTCAGAAATGGAATTAAAATTCATGTTGAAAGGTTATCAGTGACAGGAATAGCTGATGTCATCGCTGTTCTCAATGGAAGTCAGAGGTAACAGTAGGAGATGTTGAGTAGAATGAACAATCTAATGGGTAGACTCTATGAATTAAGACTAAACCAAAGAAAGATTAAATTAATGATGTCTAGCAGAAATCAGATCAGTGTTCAACTTGTCAGAATTGTAGACGAGGATCAAGACGAACTGAAAGAATTCTGCTACCTTGAGGACAAAGTAGTCAGCTGAAGTGGCCGTGCGGTTCTAGGCGGTGCAGTCCTGGAACCGCGAGACTGCTACGGTCGCAGGTTCGAATCCTGCCTCGGGCATGGATGTGTGTGATGTCCTTAGGTTAGTTAGGTTTAACTAGTTTTAAGTTCTAGGGGACTAACGACCTCAGAAGTTGAGTCCCATAGTGCTCAGAGCCATTTTAACCAAGGACAAACCTAACTCATAATGGAAAAATGAAGAGAACATAAAAGAGTAGAGAAGAACATTCAAAGAGGATGTCACGGCCAAACGAAGTTCAACTAACATCAACTGTCAGTTTTGTAACAACGAAATCAAACAATCATTGATAAAATTATTTAATAGGATAGATAAAAGAATCGACTCACGAAGCAGCGGCAGAACACACATAGAAACTGTTGTGATTGGCAAGCTTTCGGAGCCAGTGGCTCCTTCTGCAGGTAAAAGGGTTGAAACGGAAGGAAGAAGGGTTAAGGAAAAGGACTGGCCAGGTCTACGAAAAGGGGGAAAAGGGGTAGATTTTGGGAAAGTCACCCAGAACCGCGGGTAAGAGGAGACTTTACCGTACAAGATGAGAAGGAATGTTGGGGACCGCATCCAGGGAGCTTAAAGGTGGAAGGTAGGTTAATATACAAGACAGAGGTTACTGCTAAAACATTGATCTCGAGTTAACAAGAGTGTGTCCTCCTATAATAGCCCTGTAACTGGCAAAAACATATTCTATCAAAGGGAGAGCCAGCTGCGAAAAGATACAAGTCATATACCAGCTACTGCGTAAACACTGTTTAGCCTTCTACATAGGCATGACTACCATCACATTATCAATTAGGATGAATGGCCATAGGCTGAGGGTGTATACTGGTAACTCACAATATCCTGTTGCAGAGCATGGTCTACGACGTGACATTCGTGACACCAGCGCCTGTTTCACCACCTGGATTCCTCCCCCAGGCACCAGTATCTCAGGACTCCGTAGGTGAGAACTAACTCTACAACGTGTCCTTGGTTCTCGCCATCCAGCTTTTATCACTGTAACTACTCTTTGATTCACTCCGTTTCAGTTTCCTGCATCTTTCAATGTCATTCCCATCTATTTTCACCGCCCCATCCCACCTCTGTTATGTACAAAGTGCTTACCTTCTCACTCTTAATAACTTGCGATCCAATGTTTTAGCAGTAATCTCTGTCGTGCATATCACCTTGTCTTAAGCCCTTAGGTTTTCAAATCTCGTCCGATGCAGTCCTCAACAATTAGTCTTCCCTTCTCATCTCGTACAGTAAGTTTCCCCTGACCCACAGTTCTGGGTGACTTTCCCAAAATCTACCCCTTAAGTTTTGAGCACAGTATTCTGTGAAAGTGAAACATGGACAGTGGAAAACCGGGACGGAAGAGAATCGAAGCGTTTGAGATGTGTGGTACTAGAGAAGAATGTCGAAAATTAGATGGACTCATAAAAGAAAAAATGATGAGGTTCTCAGCAGAATCGGTGAAGATGGAACATACCAAACGCTTTGGTAGGAAGATGGGACAGTATTTTGTTCTTGGTCATGCAACCTTATTGTTTCCTCTTGGTTCTTGTACGTATTACCCGTCTTTCTTTGCAACTTACTCTTATTTTTCTCAATATTCCGAACATTTTGCAGAATTTTACATTTCCGGATGCTTTTCCTTTCAGGGCCTATGAATGTGTCCCATTTTATTTTCCAAGTTTTGCTTCCCGCATCAGTTACAATGACAGACGTGCCGCCCTCTTGTGCTATTAGCCTTCTGACAGTCAAAATGATCGTCATCTATCATATCCTCTATTATCTTTTCCCATTCCTCTGTATATATTATTCCTGTCGACAAATTCCATACATGAGGTGTTATGCTCATTGTGCGGTAGGCCTCACAAGTATCTGCTTATATCTTCAGGGTTGTATCTAATGCTATAGCGCCATTCTCGTATATTCTAGACGCCAACTTCAATAATTCTTGGTTGACACTTTCGCCAATGATTTGCTGATCAATTGCTGTGTTTTTTTCTGTTTCCCAGGTTTCTTTTCCGTTAGGTCCTTATATCTATCTTTGTTTGTCCAACTCCTACGATGCCCTTTTCATAGGTGTCCATTTCTGTTCAAATGAACTGCCTATGTGGTATTCATCAACGTAATATCTACAGTCCAAGAGAAATTCAAATGAAGTTCGTGATTGCTTTGCACTTTAGTGTCCCACTCCTTTCCGCATTTTGTTCTTCCAGACCATTCTCTTAAACTTCAATCCACTCTTCATCGCAATTCAACTGACATCTGAGCTTATGTCTGGCCCTAGGTGTGCCACACAATCGAAGAGCAGGATTTACAAAACGATAGATTTCGACTTCTAGACATAGATAATCGGACAATTCTTCCCCTAAATACAGATGTACGAGTATTAAGAAGAGTCTCGCCAGGACGTAACCTCACATGGAACTTTTCCTGTTCCTCCATCCTTTTCGAAGCATACCTCCTGCGGGGAAGCGAGAGTTTTCTGTAGCTACCGACGGTTGCGAGTTAAAACAAAGAGCGACAGAGGGAGAGAGAAAGCGACTCCCCTCTCTTCCACTCCGCTCCAAGGCCAAACCTCGTGTTGCAATCATGACTGTTTGTACTGAAGCCATAATGTTATGTAATTGCAGTACTTGAAGTTTTGATATTTTTATCATTATGTAATTTGTTAAAAGAAAGGCGAACAAACATGTAAAAGTAATGCATGCACAGTTTGAAACAGTTACACTGTTTTACATCTAAGTCAACTTGAAGATGCAGAGCTACAATTTTTGTAGTATTGTGTATTCTGATATAAAGCATAACATGCTACAGTTGCAAAATTGTACATCAGCAGTTGATTTTATCACTGGGATGTGTATCAACAGTTTTGCATGTCCCATCAAGAGAAACGTGTGTTCTTATGTGTCTCCATTGTTTGTTGTTGTTGTTGTTATTAGCAGAAGTAGTATAATTATCACCACCGTAAGCTGCTCGTGTACTTCGCATGTCGTAATGTTGACCCATTGAGATGTCAGGTAATATATAAGAGAGTGCACTAATGCCTTAATTTTATCAGGTGGAATAAAACGCATTAAGAAGTAAATAAATGTACACAATGTGCCAAATTCCGCTACTTCTTATAACGCACATTACACTATTCTAAGGACACGGGCTCTGTCGTTTCTTGCGACTCTTAGTGTCTGTTCTGCTGGGGTGGCATCGTGTAGTGGATCCCCGTACGCTCTGCAGCGTATGGCATTAAAGGTCTAAAATTTCGGAAAAGTTACTGTACCTTCCTGCATTGTCACTTGTATCGCAACGACAATGAACGGGAGTCTTAAAACGTCACGTGTCAGAGATCTGTGCTGAAGTTTAGTGAGCGAGCAGTCTAGATCGCATCACATCGCATAGTGATTTTTTAATCGGGACCTGTGCGCTACCTTCATGCTGAGTGCCCTGGGGACGCTCCCAAGACAGCAGCCGTGTTCACGGACCGCGTGGACACGCTCCTGGCTGGACGGCCGAACACTCAGCCGTCCTGCCGCATCCCGACATGCCCGCTAAGCCACCCGGTCTCAGCCTCACAGCAAATGTCTGCGACCAGCGTGTGGACAGCGGCGGTCTCAACGTCGCTGCGGTCTGGCGGCTCTACGGGACCTGTTGAGTGACGTCAGCTGAACACGACACAGCTGGAGAGACTCGTGGACTCTCTTTGTCGACCAACTCAGGCCCTTGTCGGAGGCTAGAGGCGGTGTGCTCTACTCCTGTGTCAGCATGATCTCTCTTGTCTGACATCGAATGAAATCTGTCCTCAGCCTTTCATGTTTATTACTTCTAACCTTCCACATAAACATAACTAACTCGACCTTCTTTTGTAAGGAGAAAAACGTAACTTGCGAGATCTCGACCTTACATACCAAACACCCGCCCTCTCTTAAAATAAATGGCCAACTTATGATAATAATTTTAGACGTTTTCAATGCAGAGTTTTTAAAGTCTGTAGGTGCAGGTTGCCTGCCACTGGCTCCGCCTCACTGGCAGCTGCCTGATCTACATCTACATCTACATCCATAACTCCGCAATCCACCTGACGGTGTGTGGCGGAGGGTACCCTGAGTACCTCTATCGGTTCTCCCTTCTATTCCAGTCTCGTATTGTTCGTGTGAAAGAAGGATTGTCGGTATGCGTCTGTGTGGGCTCTAATCTCTCTGATTTTATCCTCACGATCTCTTCGCGAGATATACGTAGGAGGGAGCAATATACTGCTCGACTCTTCAGTGGAAGGTATGTTCTCGAAACTTCGACAAAAGCCCGTACCGAGCTACTGAGCGTCTCTCCTGCAGAGTCTTCCACTGGAGTTTATCTATCATCTCCGTAACGCTTTCGCGATTACCAAATGATCCTGTAACGAAGCGCGCTGCCCTCCGTTGGATCTTCTCTATCTCTTCTATCAACCCTATCTGAGCAGAGTAGGCCTACTGTGCACCGGGGTGACGTCCAGAGCCCTCAGACCCGCTTCATATCGCAAGTGTGGGAAGACGTGCGTGGAGCCGGTCACGTCTGCCCCATGTGTTCGAAACTTTGTTCTTCAACTAGAACACATGTTATTTAACATGAAAAACGGGGTAAGCAATATGAGCAGATAGTATTTCAATGCCATGCGCATATATGGTCAACACTGTTTAGCAATATTTTAGGACATATTCTGCAGCAGTTTTTTATAAAACACACGCGCGCGCACCGCCACACACTCACACACACACACACACACACACACACACACACACACACACACACACACACACACACACAGATCTCTGTTACAAAGGCAAGGTGAAATCTGACAATATTACTTCTTCAAAGCAAGCTTCCTAAACAGTCAGTTGGTGATTTTACGTCTCCGTCGCATTGTGCCAATGAAGTTGTTTGACGACAATGATCGTGGTGAAAGGGTATCGTCATCATTGTCACCACCATCCTCTCATAAAGAATAGTCTAACGTCAATCAACTATTCTTCTCTCCATTTAACGGGTCTTCTGTATGACTGCCGCAACTAAATCGCAAGGTACAAATAGTAGCACAAAGAATCGCTCATAGAGCTTCTTTTGCCTCGTGTAAGAGTTAGTCGAATAGCCACATATAACGACGCTTACCGGTCACAACTGTCGCGAGCTTTGACGTTTAAACGTGGCAATTTGACCGTCACTGTATACTGCTCCTGGAGTTGCACACTGTCGCTTGTCGGTTCACCGGCACTATAAACGCGAACCTCTTACTCACCGTACCGTACAGTAGTTCGAGCTCCGACAATGGGCGAACGCAGTGGAGCGTGCCAGAAACAAGTGGTACACGAGCGTTGAAAAGCTATGTGTTGAGAAGGTCTTAACTGCGTACAATCGTCCAAATCTCCGCGCGACATAGAGACAGCTGGGGCTCACACCTTGCAAGTGAGCGTTTTGTATGTGAGACCAGGTTGGTCATCTTCTCTTGTTAGATGCAATCGGTTGTGGTTAGACAACTGCTTCTTTTCTTCAGTGTGATTTATTATTTAGGTTCTTATGTTTTTATTTCTGTGCACTTTAATTAGGACAGAATTTTCAAATGTGGTGCAGCTCCATCACCATGCGTTGATTAACTTCGACGAGAGTTTTTATAGAAAACCTAAATGAGCACATTACACTTTATTTAACAATAACGGAACTTCCAAATAATATACTCACCAGGTTTATCCGACCACACTAACTGAACACGACGCCACCCCTCACAATTCATCCTGCTGACCGTGGCTCTTGTGATGAGTCGAACAGCATGCGCTGACTGGGACAGGATATGATGCCTGAGATCAGCCGCTTGCAGCGTTGTCACGTTCCATTCCATGTTGTTCAACCTTTCAAAATAAAATGGAGTCAGCTTATGTGACAGATGATATTCAGAAACTTGACTGTATTTTGTAGACTAGAATAGTGAAACTAAACTGAACTTTCCCCTCTCCAGCTTTTACGTTTCCCATTGATAGAGGTCGCCAGCCCCCTTAGAGACGAATCGAGGTGTCAGACAGAAATTCTGGCGTAAATTACGGCTGGTATGCGAGTCCTGCTAACATATTCTGGCGAACTGATCATTTCTGATGAAATACAAGAATTCGCATACAAACATGCAGCCAGAACTATGATTGGACAAGCACGGCAGACCGCCTTCAAAGGCATGGAGTGGGCGCTCCCCCACAATACGGCTCACCGTCTGCTCCTGGGCGCCATAGTCACGAGCAGCACTTCCACTATAATACCACGTTTTCAAGACGTTGCCATGTCTCTCCTGTGCCATTTGGGTGAGGTTGAATCTTGGTCTTTCGTGACAAGAAAGACCATACTACGCTACCTTACTCAGTTGGACTGAATTCTTATAGCACTCTGTCTTAGGAATTAGCACCTTGGCATCCTTGATTGTGAGGTTAGCAGGGACAAAATTGGACAGAACATGCAACCCCTAAATGGGAGCTGTTGTAGCAATGTCATTAATAGTCAACATGGCTCCTTACGTCTAACTGTGTGAGTGCCATTCTCCCACGCCTTAGCACAATATGCGACAGCTCAATAACCAAGAGAAATTGCAGCGTTGTTTTGTTTGTCTACATTTGCTCCCCAGCTTTTTTGCAGGAATTAGAATAGAACCAAACGACTTTCACAGGGTCCGCGCAGTGCTGCATAAATAACAGTGACAGGAAGAGGGAGACACCAAGGTAATTAAGGGGAGTAGCTGCAGGAAATTTTGGTCCTATCCAGGGGCACATATGACTGCCTGTGTGCCTCTGTATCATGGAGGTAGAACTCTGTGGTCTCAGTTCCGCTTGTGTTTTGCTGGAGTCTCTGTCTGTAAAAGTACTCCCTCAGTTTGGTGTCGACTCGGAGGCTCGTCGACACAGTCAGTAAGTAGCCAGTTCCACTAGATGAATGTGGTCACTAGGCGACCACTACGAACAACAATAAAAAAACTATCTGGGACCTTGGAATGCGAAGAAATTGCCTAAACGTGAAACGTGAAACGTGAAACGTGAAACGGAACCTGGATCAGTGGAGTGGGCTTGTGTTCACCGGCGAGTACAGGTTTCGAATGTCGACTGGGGATCGTCGTACAAGGCTGTGTAGGTGACCAGGCACGGTGCAGGTCTCTATCCATGGGTTCTGCTACGGGGCGGGACTGTCGTATTTGGGCTGCTATTTATGGTAATATCAACAGTAGCAGGAAACAGTATAACTGGAGTCGGATTCTTTAGGAAGGTAGAGCAGAGAGTGTGTTACAGTGAACAGTTCAGTGATACAGTTAAGCTTATCACAATCGACAGCAAACCAATACCCACAACGATAGTTCAGATAGTACATGCCGACGTCGGAAGCTTAAGATGACAGAAAAAGTATATGAAGGTATTGAAAGGGTAATACAGTACGTAAAGGGAGATGAAACTCCATTACTCGTGGGAGACTGGAATGCAATTGTAGGAGAAAACGTGGAAGAAATGGTTACTGGAGAATATGGGTTGGGATAGGGAATGAGAGAGAAGAAAGACTAACTCAGTCCCGTAATAAATTTCGGCAAGTAATACCGAAATACTCTTAATCACAAGAGAGGATGTAGAATTGGAAAAGGCTGGGTGATATGGGGAACAACAGTTAGATTACATCATGGTCCGAAGTAGATTCTGAAATGATATAGTGGATTGTAAGGCATACGCAGGAGCAGATATAGACTCATATTCACAATGTAGTAATGATAAACAGTACGTTGAAGGTTAAGAGATAAGTCAGAAGAATCGATACGCAAATGTGTCAGATACAGAAGTACTAAGGAATGACGAGATACTCTTGAAGATCCTCAAGGCTATGGATACAGCAACAAGGAATAATCCAGTAGGCAGTCCACTTCAAGAGGAATGGATATCTCTGAAAAGGACAATAATAGAAGTTGGAAAGAAAAATATAGATACAAAGAAAGTAACTGCAAAGAAACCATGGGAATTAAAATAAATAACTGAAGTATTTCTTTTATTACCCATGATGAAAGAAGGAAGTTCAAAAATGTTCAGGGAAATTCAGGAATACAGAAAGGCTAGTCACTGAGGCATGAATAGACAGGATGTGTAGGAAAGCTAAGACGAAATAGCTGCCTGAAAAATGTGAAGAAATCGAAAAAGGAATGATTGTTGGAAGGACTGAGTCAACGCATAAGAAAGTCAAAGCAACCTTGAGTGAAATTGTTAGCAAAGGGTGGTAACATGAAGAGTGCAGTGGGAATTTCACCGTCGAAAAAGGAGGAGGAAGTGGATATATGGAATGAGTACATTGAAGGCCTCCATGAGGAGGGAAGATTTGTCTGATGTGATAGAAGAAGAAAGAAGAGTCGATTTGGAAGAGATAGGAGATCCAGTAATAGAATTTAAAAGAGCCTTGGAGGACAAGGATCAAATAAGGTAGAAGGGGTAGATAACTTTCCATCAGGATGTCTAAAACCATTGGGGGGAACTGGCGACAAAGCGACTATTCATGTTGGTGTGTAAAATATATGAGTCCGCCGACATACCATCTAGCTTTCGAAAAAATATCATCCACACAATTTCTAAGACTGCAAGAACTGACAAGTGCAACGAATTATCGAACAGTCTGCTTAACATCTCATGCTTCCAATTGCTTGACAAGAATAACATATTGGAGAATGGAAAAGAAAATTGAGGATGAGTTAGATGACTATCAATTTGGCCTTAGGAAAGGTAGATGCAACAGAGAGGCATGCCAACGTTGCTGTCCGTGATAGAAGCAAGACTAAAGAAACAATAAAGTTACGTTTATAGGATTTGTCGACCTGGACAAGATGTTGAGCAGTGTAAAATGGCGCAAGTGTTAGAAATTCTGAGACAAACAGGGGTAAGCTGTAGAAAGAGGACAGGTAATACACCAATATGTACAAAAGCCAAGAGGGAAATAATAAGAGTGGATGACCAAGAATGAAGTGCTCGGATTAAAAAGGATGTAGGCAGGGATGTAGTGTTTCGCCCGTATTTTCAATATGTACATCGATGAAGCAATGATGGAAATACAAGGAAAGGTTCAGGAGTGGGATTAAAATTGAAGGTGAAAGGGCATGAATGATACGATTCGCTGATGACATTACTATCCTGAAAGTGAAAGTGAAGAAGAATTACATGATGGGCTGAATGGAATGGACAGTCTAATGAGTACAAAATATGGGTTGAGAATAAATCGAAGAAAGACGAAAGGAATTGGAAGTAGGAGGAATGAGAACAGAGATAACATACATTAGGATTAATTGCCACGAAGTATATCAAATTAAGGAATTCTACTACCTAGGCAGCAAATAACCAATGTCAGATGGAGCAAGGAGGACATCGAAAAGCAGATTTGCACCAGCAAAAAAGGCATTCCTGACGAAGAGAAGTCCATTAGTATCAAAGATAGGCCTTAATTTAGGAAGAATGTTCTGAGAATGTACGTTTGGAGGCAGAACCTAGAATGGTAGTGAAACATGGATTGTGGGGAAAACCGGAAAAGGAGAGAATCAACGCATTTGAGATGATGTACTACAGACGAATGCTGAAAATTAGGTCAACTTACAAAGTAAGGAATGAGGAGGTTCTGCGCAGAATGGAAGAGGAAAGGAATATGTGGAAGGGACACGATGATAGGACATCTGCTAAGACATCAAGGAATGACTTCCATGGTACGAATTGGAGAATACATCCAGCAAATAATTGAGGACGTAGGTCGCAAGTGCTGTTCTGAGGTGAAGAGGTTGGCATAGGAGAGGAATTTGTAGTGGACCACATCAAACGAATGAGAAGACAGATGGCTCAAAAAAAAAAAAAAAATGGAAAGGTCTCTAACGTTCCGTCTCCAATGCTGGAGACATCTTCAGAGGCTAAAAAGGCTCTGGCAGCAGTTTGAAACTTCTATAAACTCTACAAGCTGAACTGTTTGTCCGGATCCCTGTGATGTCATCAGACGGCTGCTTAAGAGCGCAGAGTCACGAGTGCGTGTGTTGTCGAGCTTCTGCCGGGGAACACTTGGCGCTGGTTTCTGTATTCAGCACTGAGGCCAGCAGCTCGTCTAATTTCTCTCATTCTTCTTTCCGTTAAAGTTGCTCTCGTGCTTTGGAATTTGAATGCCCTCTCTGTAAATTCAAGCACAGTAATATTGGTTCTGTATTGCAGAGACGAATTTTTAGTTTCCCTGGTCCGAGTGGATGTTCTGCAACTGCCGATTTATTGCTATTTCGCAGATGACAACTGCTCTTCTGTTTGTACTACACATGTGTGCTTCACTGTGTGTGCAAGACAATTTATATATTCCTCCTGTGGCAAGTGCTGGCCGTACATTCTTTACAGTGTTCGAAACATTCACGCTCTTTCATAATTGGTATAAACACTGCATCAATACTATGTATTCCTCGTACTCTGATCATGTGAACCGTGACTGCTTTTACGAATGGGAGTAAATCTTTGTTTCTTCTTCGTGAGAAGCTCCATACCTTTATGGACTTATTGCCCTATTTATCTATTTCTCAGATTACTCATTTATTCTGAAAGTTGTGTTTAAATGGTCGGAGCGTTCCTCCAACTACTCTGGTGACACATTATTTAAGCCAAGCCCACCAATGTTCTCATTACCGCTCTTTTCAGTTAGGGACAATGACTGGAATTTTTGTTAATGTATCCACATGTGTGAGTGAGGTTTTTGCAGACCTTCTGTGCCTAACATCTGTGGATTTTCTAAGTAGCCGTACATTTTAAAATATTTCAACTTCTTTCTCTTTTTCTATACTGGATTTTATATTATAACTAATATCATTCGGAAAGTTTAGAAAGTCCGAGTTCTTTTTGTCCATGAGGCTATATAACGAAGTATGAGTGTCATCAATATAACAAAACCAACGATAGTGATTTTTCTTGCTGGGCTGATGAGCTATTCCTTCCAGTTTTACATATAGAACTCCGTTGTAACTGTGCTGAGTGTGTTTCCTGTAATGAATACAGTTTCAGAAAACTGGATGATTTATTCGAGAGCCTCACAAACTGAGCGAAGTCAGTAACACTTATGTCCGCCTCAGTTACTCGGCTTCGCATTTACTGGCAGAGCTGTTGAATGTCCTCCTGAGGGACATCGTCCGAAATCATGTCCAGCTGGCAGCTTAAGTCATGAAAACCCCGAGATGGTTCGAGTCCCCTGCCCGGTATGCCCCAAACGTTGTCAGTTGGGGAGAGGTTTGGCGCCCTTCCTAGTCAAGGTATGTTTGGCGAGCAATAGAAACACTCGTTGTGTGTGTGGGCGGGCATTACCTTGCTGATATGTAATGTCAGTATGGCTTGCCATGAAGGACAACAAAGCTGGACGTGGAACATCGAATATCGTCGACGTACCGCTCTGCTGTGTGGGTGACTACTAAAGTAGTCTTGTTATGAAAGTGAACGGCACCCCAGACCATCACTCTCGGTTGTTGGGCTTCATGGTGGGCGACAGTCAGGTTGGGAACCCCCCCCCCCCCTAAGTCTCCAAGGCGTTTCCAGACACATCATTGCTGGACATTGGGGCTCAATTAGAAGCGAGGCTCATCATAGAAGACTGTTCCAGTCAATGAGATTCCTGGCCGAAGTCGCATCTGGAGATGCCCCAGATGGTCGTGGTATACCAATCTTACTGTCATCCGCCATATGGTCTGACAACCTCGAGTGATGGTGTGGGGTGTCATTTTTTTTCACAGCAGGATTTCTTTGGTTTTAATCTGTGGTACCCTTACAGCACAGCAGTTCGTCTATGCTGTTCTACACCCCGTTTTGCTGCCTTCAAGGTATGCCATTCTTGGCTAACTTTTTTTCCAAAATAATGCCATCTTGCATATGGGGAGAGTTTTTACTATTTGTTTTTAGACTTGCCAAACCCTACCTTGGCCAGCAAGGTGGCCAGACTTCTTCCCAATTGAGAATAATTGGAGCGATATAGGCAGGGACGTCCTACCAGGTCTGGATTTTGACGATCTACCGCAGAATTTGGACAAAATATGGCATGATGTTCCTCAGGGAGACATCCAACAACTCTGTCAATAAATATCAAGATGAAAAATTGCTTACATAAGGACGCATTATTGACTTACTTAACTTGTTAAGCTTCCCTCTTGAAGAAGTCATTCACTTGTTTGTGTGCTCATGTACAGCACAACTACTACTTTCTGTACCTTCCGGATATTTCCTTCACGGAGTGTTCCTTTTTTTTGTCTAAGAGTGTAAATTCCATATGTGACATCGTTTTATTAAGAGCAACTATAGTAAGCAGTAATAGAACGTCTAAATGGGCTAATATCTGATGGACATGAAGGATTCTATTTTTTGTATAATGAACTGAACCTTTTATACGTCTTTTTTTGCTACAGAGGTCTGTTGAAGACTGGCCAGGTATTTGGCAGTCACGCTTGTCGAGCAGTCCATAGCGCTAACAACTGGTGTTAATGGAATGACAGGTTTGTGAATTTTTGGTATACCACACAATCTTGATGGGACCAGATCTGATGTAGTAAGACATTTCTAGTTGGTGAGAGAAATCGAAGAGGCTTTTACTAGCTGATGCGTTACCCTAAGTACTGATCTTGAGAGATTGCTTTTAATCTCACTGTACCTTCGTGGTTGTAATACAACGCAAGTTTCTCTGCAGTAGGTTCATTATTTCATGAGCATTGTAGCGTTGCCCTTATCTGCTGGAAGCTCTAGAATACATCAGAATTGAAATCTCGGATAGGTCTCTCTCCATAAGTTGTTGTGTCATTGTTTATTGCCTCTGGTGGTGCCTCCACATTTAGGAGACGAAGTCTTAGGCACACAGATATGCCATGGACAGTGGCCGAATACCTATTAAGCAAAATTCACCAGTAGGTTGTATTTAAATTAGTTATCAGTACGAATACAGGTGTTAGTGTTTGCTGGAATTACAAAAGAAACGAGGAGTGTAGAAATGGGGTGGCCAAGACATCAGCTCACGGGCCACGCCCGGGCACAAGTGCATTTGGCTCGTTATACACATCTCCCCAATTAACATTTCTTAAATTTTCTCTGAAGTGCTCAATAAACACTGGGTTGAGCAACCTTACAGTTTTATTTCATGGTTTCTGAACTGTACACCTTGCTGTGTTTTCTAATTTAATCAATTGTACATCATGGGCTGATAATCCATTTATCAATGTGAAAGCATGTGTTAGTTTTACACCCTCTTGCTGTACAAATACATTATCTATTAGAGCGCTACTGCCTTGAGCTATACGTGTAGGGAAATTGATAGCTGATTCTATGTTATATGCAATTAATAACACTTACACTTTTCCGATCTGAACTGGTTAGAAAGTTTACTTAGAAATCATCACAGATTAACAACTTCCTGTTTTTGGCTGACAGACAGCGTAATAGGTAGTCAAACTTTTTTACTAGCTCCCAATCTCCTAATGGGGACCTGTACACTGTTGCTAGCATCAACACTACATTATCTAGCTGTAGTTTATATGCACAAACTTCAAAGTGCTGATCAATGCAGAATTTGCGTACTTCTACAAATTTTTTACTTATATCCTTTTTTTTTTTTTTTTTTTGTAAACGGCAAACCCTCCTTTATCCATGCTATATCTGGAAGTGTAAGAGGCTAAATTATACTAATTTATACTGACACTATCCATCACCACTGTTACATGGTGTTCAGACAAAGTATATCAATCCCACTGTTATTTGTGAGGTCATCTACAAAGAGAGCTTCACTCCAAGGTTAAACGCAGCGAAAACCTCTCAGACAAACAGAACCTAAACGATGTCAAACTTAGCGTAAGGAGGGCTATGCGTGAAGCGTTCAGTGAATTCGAAAGTAAAATTCTATGTACCGACTTGACAGAAAATCCTAGGAAGTTCTGGTCTTACGTTAAATCAGTAAGTGGCTCGAAACAGCATATCCAGACACTCCGGGATGATAATGGCATTGAAACAGAGGATGACACGCGTAAAGCTGAAATACTAAACACCTTTTTCCAAAGCTGTTTCACAGAGGAAGACCGCATTGCAGTTCGTTCTCTAAATCCTCGCACAAACGAAAAAATGGCTGGCATCGAAATAAGTGTCCAAGGAATAGAAAAGCAACTGGAATCACTCAACAGAGGAAAGTCCACTGGACCTGACGGGATACCAGTTCGTTTCTACACACAGTACGCGAAAGAACTTGCCCCCCCTGACAGCTGTGTACCGCAAGTCTCTAGAGGAACGGAGGGTTCCAAATGATTGGAAAAGAGCACAGATAGTCCCTGTTTTCACGATGGGTCACGAGCAGATGCGCAAAACTGTAGACCTATATCTCTGACGTCGATCTGTTGTAGAATTTTAGAACATGTTTTTTGCTCGCGTGTCATGTCGTTTTTGGAAACCCAGAATGTAATCTGTAGGAATCAACATGGATTCCGGAAACAGCCATCGTGTGAGACCCAACTCGCTTTATTTGTTCGTGAGATCCAGAAAATATTAGATACAGGCTCCCAGGTAGGTGCTGTTTTCCTTGACTTCCGGAAGGCGTTCGATACAGTTCCGCACTGTCGCCTGATAAACAAAGTAAGAGCCTACGGAATATCAGACCAGCTGTGTCGCTGGATTGAAGAGTTTTTAGCAAACAAAACACAGCATGTTGTTATCAATGGAGAGACGTCTACAGACGTTAAAGTAACCTCTGGCGTACCACAGGGGACTGTTATGGGACCATTGCTTTTTACAGTATATATATATATGACCTTGTAGGTAGTGTCGGAAGTTCGGTACGGTTTTTCGCGGATGATTCTCTAGTATACAGAGAAGTTGCAGCATTAGAAAATTGTAGCGAAATGCAGGAAGATCTGCAGCGGATAGGCACTTGGTGCTGGGAGTGGCAACTGACCCTTAACACAGACAAATGTAATGTATTGCGAATACATAGAAAGAAGGATCCTTTATTGTAGGATTATATGATAGCGGAACAAACACTGGTAGCAGTTACTTCTGTAAAATATCTCCGAGTATGCGTGCGGAACGATTTGAAGTGGAATGATCATATAAAGTTAATTGTTGGTAAGGCGGGTGCCAGGTTGAGATTCATTGGGAGAGTCCTTACAAAATGTAGTCCATGAACAAAGGAGGTGGCTTACAAAACACTCGTTCGAACTATACTTGAGTAGTGCTCAACAGTGTGGGATCCGTACCAGGTCGGGTTGACGGAGGAGATAGAGAAGATCCAAAGAAGAGCGGCGGGTTTCGTCACAGGGTTATTTGGTAACCGTGATAGCGTTACGGAGATGTTTAGCAAACTCAAGTGGCAGACTCTGCAAGAGAGGCGCTCTGCATCGCGGTGTAGCTTGCTCGCCAGGTTTCGAGAGGGTGCGTTTCTGGATGAGGTATCGAATATGTTGGTTCCCCCTACTTATACCTCCCGAGGAGATCACAAATGTAAAATTAGAGAGATTAGAGCGCGCACGGAGGCTTTCAGACAGTCGTTCTTCCCGCGAACCATAAGCGACTGGAACAGAAAATGGAGGTAATGACAGTGGCACGTAAAGTGCCCTCCGCCACACACCGTTGGGTGGCTTGCGGAGTATAAATGTAGATGTAGATGTTAACAGATCATCTACTTTATTTTTTATTCCCCTGATATTCTGCTGAAGTTAGTTGATACTACCCTTAGCTTCATCCCTATTTACTGTACATGAAGCTTCTGTTATTCTGTTTTTCTTGAGTGTTGCCTGTTTGGACTTTGACCTTGACATACAAAACCTGTCTACCTGGTGCCATTAACCACAGGGGTCACCCTCGTGTGACTGAGGCTCCCCCTTACAGTGTCAGCTGACTTATCTTTCCCCTTCCTATTTAGGTGCAGGCCATGCGTAGTGTGTCCTCACCTACCAGTAGTGTCAACAGGAACATCGCGTGTGTGAGGTTTTGGGGGTATCTGGAACATCCCGTTCCTCCACTACTTCAGATAGCAAACCAGAGTGTTAACACGCCTTGCAGCAGTGTTTACGCAGGACCGAACATGGCGCTGAAAGACCTCCACAGACACCACATTTGTGTGGTTTGTGTGGGCAGTTCATGTTCCTATTTCATCCAAGTCTCTCGCAATAGTACAGCTTGGATTCATACCGCAGGCTGTTTCCTGCTGCCCCAACTGTAATTTCCTGGTCTCCCTAGCATTTGTTTTCACAAAACTTGTGAGCTGGTACGCTGCACCTAACTCCTCCTGAAGGTCCTGGCCTTGACTGTTAACTAGAAGCAATATTCTTCTTTTCCTATTCTGATTTGATCCCTACGTGTCTTTTTTTCTTGAGGCTAATATTCTGCTTCAAAATACATTCAACTACATCTGGATGAGGGCCTTCCTCCACTACTTCAGATAGCAAGCCAAACTGATTTATTAACTGAATTTCGAAGTTTTTTCAAGTTTCTCTTTTTGCTTCTATCTTTCCTGTCCCTGTTTCTTCCCTTAGCCTACATAATTCCAAGTCCTCATTTTGTAATTCAGCCTCAATGGCACAAATTTTTACCTCCTTTTCAGCGACTTTTCTGTCCTTTCTACATAACGTACGTTGCCATGGAGAGCGTCTTATCTACCCAGTTTCCTCGCCGCTACATTCGCCCCAATAAACCATAACCTACACAGTCTTCACACCCCCGCCTTCAGATTTCTACAGTAAACATCACGTTTGCTAGACATGTTTTGACAGAAAAATTTACACAAAGGAAGAGGATAACTTGGCACAAGAGCACTGATGTTACGTAACCTGTATTAATACGCAATGAAGCGCTAATGCAAACAAACTTTTAAAAATCTCAAAAACTTCATAAACCTACCCTTGTAATTCTTCCTAGGCCACAACGTATTCTTCAAACTTCGTATTTTGTTTAACACCAGTAATCTTAGGGAACTTCACTGTCTTTGTCAGAATGTGTCCGTTCCATAAACGCGATTTTCCTTTTAAATGCATCCCCATCAAATGAGGTAAAAGTTACCTTGCAGTGCGTTACTGTGGGCAGTGTACAGTCAAGTCCAGTTAAAATGTGAAATCTGCACTAGATTACACATGTTTTCATTTTTGTTCCTGCATTGCTTTTTTTGTCAAAAAATTAAACAGTAGCAAGTTTTAAGTCGTTCCAGGTATGTGCTTCGACATAACCTACGTACTTTGCAGTACGATATGAAGTCTCCATAGGAATCGTTCAGTTTCACTGAAAACCGTTGCAGCTGAAAACGGAAGATGCGTGTGACTTCAGCAATTATACTATGCTTTCTTCCAATTTCGCCATGTGCCAAAGGCCTGCAAGTTTAGCACAAAGTGCTTTTTGATGTACAAAACAAGGAATCTCGTCCGTCGACATTCGTGATTTAATCCAGCACGGCTTGCGAGGACAGCACGGCATCCGAGGACAGCACAGCTTGTGAGGACAGCACGGTTTGCGAGGACAGCACGGCTTGCGAGGACAGCACGGCTTGCGAGGACAGCACGTCTTGCGAGGAGAGCACAGCTTGCGAGGACAGCACAGCTTTCGAGGACAGCACAGCTTGCGATGACAGCACAACTTGCAAGGACAGCACGGCTTGCGAGGACAGCTCAACTTGAGAGGACAGCTCAACTTGTGAGGACAGCTCAACTTGAGAGGACAGCTCAACTTGAGAGGACAGCTCAACTTGAGAGGACAGCTCAACTTGAGAGGACAGCTTAACTTGAGAGGACAGCTCAACTTGAGAGGGCAGCTCAATTTGAGAGGCAGCTCAACTTGAGAGGACAGCTCATCTAGAGTGGACAGCTCATCTAGAGAGGACAGCTCAACATGAGAGGACAGCTAAACTTGAAGGAGAGGTCAACTTGAGAGGACATCTCAACTTGAGAGGACAGCTCAACTTGAGAGGACAGCTTAACTTGAGAGGACAGCTTAACTTGAGAGGACAGCTCAACTTGAGAGGACAGCTCAACTAGAGAGGGCAGCTCATCTTGAGAGGACAGCTCAACTTGAGAGGACAGCTCAACTTGAGAGGACAGCTCAACTTGAGAGGACAGCTTAACTTGAGAGGACAGCTCAACTTGAGAGGGCAGCTCAACTTGAGAGGACAGCTCATCTAGAGAGGACAGCTCATCTAGAGAGGACAGCTCAACATCAGAGGACAGCTCAACTTGAAGGAGAGGTCAACTTGAGAGGACATCTCAACTTGAGAGGACAGCTCAACTTGAGAGGACAGCTTAACTTGAGAGGACAGCTCAACTTGAGAGGACAGCTCAACTAGAGAGGGCAGCTCATCTTGAGAGGACAGCTCAACTTGAGAGGACGGATCAACTTGAGAGGACGGATCAACTTGAGAGCACAGCTCAACTTGAGAGGGCAGCTCAACTTGAGAGGGCAGCTCAACTTGACAGGGCAGCTCAACTTGAGAGGGCAGCTCAACTTGAGTGTACAGCTCAACTTGAGAGGAAATCTCAACCTGAGAGTACACCTCAACCTGAGACGACAGCTCAACTTGAGAGGACAGTCCAACTGTAGAGGACAGCTCAACTGTAGAGGACAGCTCAACTTGAGAGGACAGCTCAACTTGAGAGGACAGCACAACTTGCGAGGACAGCAAAACTTGCGAGGACAGCAAAGCTTGTGAGGACAGCAAAGCTTGTGAAGACAGCAAAGCTTGTGAGGACAGCACGGCTTGCGAGGACAGCTAGGCTTGCGTGGACAGCATGGCTTCCGAGGACAGCACGGCTTGCGAGGACAGCACGGCTTGCGAGGACAGCACAGCTTGCGAGGACAGCATGGCTTGCAAGGACAGCACGGCTTGCAAAGACAGCACGGCTTGCGAGGACAGCACGGCTTACGAGGAGAGCATAGCTTGCGAGGACAGCACAGCTTGCGAGGACAGCACAGCTTTCGAGGACAGCACAGCTTGCGATGACAGCACAACTTGCGAGGACAGCACGGCTTGCGAGGACAGCTCAGCTTGAGAGGACAGCTCAAATTGGGAAGACAGCTCAACTTGAGAGGACAGCTCAACTTGAGAGGACAGCTTAACTTGAGAGGACAGCTCATCTAGAGACGACAGCTCATCTAGAGAGGACAGCTCAACATCAGGAGACAGCTCAACTTTAAGGAGAGGTCAACTTGAGAGGACAGCTTAACTTGAGAGGACAGCTCAACTTGAGAGGACAGCTCAACTTGAGAGGACAGCTTAACTTGAGAGGACAGCTCAACTTGAGAGGACAGCTCAATTTTAGAGGACAGCTCATCTAGAGAGGACAGCTCATCTAGAGAGGACAACTCAACATCAGAGGACAGTTCAACTTGAAGAAGAGGTCAATTTAAGAGGACATCTCAACTTGAGAGGACAGCTCAACTTGAGAGGACAGCTTAACTTGAGAGGACAGCTCAACTTGAGAGGACAGCACTACTTGAGAGGAAAGCACAACTTGCGAGGACAGTAAAGCTTCCGAGGACAGCACAGCTTGCCAGGACAACACGGCTTTCTAGGACAGCGCAGCTTGCGAGGACAGCACAGCTTGCGAGGGCAGCACAGCTTGCGAGGACAGCACAGCTTGCGAGGACAGGACAAGCTGTGCTGTACTAGAAAGCCGTGCTGTCCTGGCAAGCTGTGCTGTCCTCGCAAGCTGTGCTGTCCCTGCAAGCTGTGCTGCTCTCGCAAGCTGTCCTCGCAAGCTGTGCTGTCCTCACAAGTTGTGCTGTCCTCGCAAGCCGTGCTGTCCTCGCAAGCCGTGCTGTCCGCGGAAGCCGTGCTGTCCACTCAAGCCTTGCTGTCCTCGCAAGCCGTGCTGTCATCACAAGCTTTGCTGTCCTCACAAGCTTTGCTGTCCTCGCAAGCTTTGCTGTCCTCGCAAGTTGTGCACAAGGCAGCACAACCTGGAAAGGCAGCACACCCTGGAAGGGCAACACACCCTAGAAAGGCAGCACACCCTGGATATGCATCACAACCTGGATATGCAGCACACACTATAAAGGCAGCACACTTTGGATATGCAACACACACTATAAAGGCAGCAGACACTGGAATGCATCACAAACTGGACAGGCAGCACTCACTGGAGATGCAGCACACACTGGAAAGGCAGCACTCAATGGAAATGCATCACAAACTGGATAGGCAGCAGTCACTAGAAAAGCGGTGCACACTAGAAATCCACACACAATGGTAGGCAGCACAAATTGGAAAGGAGCACATGCTGCAACGGCAGAACACGCTGCAATAGCAGCACACACTGCTGTGGCAGCAGCACGCTGCAATGGCAGAACATACTGCCATGACAGCACATGTTGCAAAGGTAGCACATATTAGAAAGGCAACACACATTGGAAAGTCACCTCATATTTTAAAGACAGCACACATTGGGAAGGCAGCACATATTGGCAAGGCAGCACACATCGGAAAGGAAGCACACATTTAATATGCAGCAACACTGGAGAAGCACACATAGTGGAAAGCACCACGCTGGAGTCCGCAGCTCGTGGTCGTGCGGTAGCGTTCTCATTTCCCACGCTCGGGTTCGATTCCTGGCGGGGTCAGGGATTTTCTCTGCCTCGTGATGACTGGGTGTTGTGTGCTGTCCTTAGGTTAGTTAGGTTTCAGTAGTTCTAAGTTCTAGGGGCTGATGACCATAGATGTTAAGTCCCATAGTGCTCAGAGCCATTTTGAACCACACTGGAAAGGCACCACACACTAGAAAGGCACCACGTACTGAAAAGGCATCACACACTGGTAAGGCTGCAGTCGCAGCGTGTGCTGCCTCACATTATGTGTGGTTTTCAAGTGATGTGGCTCCGCAGTGTGTTCTGCGTTTCCAGTGAGTGTTGCCTATCCAGTTTGTGATGCCTTACCAATGTCTGCGCCTTTCCACTGTGTTCTTCCTTTCCAGTATATGCTGCTTTTCCAGTTTGTGCTGCCTTTCCAGTGTGTTTCAGGCTTCTCAATGTGTGCTGCCTTTGCAGCATGTGCTGCCTTTGCAGCATGTGCTTCCTTTGCTGCATGTGTCTCTTTGCAGTCTGTGCTGCATTTGAACATGTGTTGCATTTTCATTGTGTGCCGCCTTTGCAGCATGTGCTGCTTTTGCAGGGTATGCAGCCTTTACAAGGTGTGCATCCTTCATAAAATTTGTAGTATTTGCAATGCTTGCAGTGATTTCAAGGTGTGCAGCATTCGCAATCTGTGCAGCTATCACAAGGTATGCTGCCTTAGCAAAGTGTGCTATGTTCACAATGTGTGCTGCCTTTGCAATGTTTGCAGCCTTCACAAGTGATTCTGTCTTCGCAATGTGGTTCAAATGGCTCTGAGCACTATGGGACTTAACATCTGAGGTCATCAGTCACCTAGAACTTCGAACTACTGAAACCTAACCAACCTAAGGACATCACACACATCCATGCCCGAGGCAGGATTCGAACCAGCGACCATAGCAGTTGCGCAGGTCCTGACTGAAGCGCCTAGAACCTGTCGGCCACCGCGGCCGGCTTATTCACAATGTGTGCTGCCTTCATACGGTATGCTGCATTTATACAGTGTACTGGCTTCACAAGGTGTGCAGCCTTCACAAGTTGGCCCTCCTTCACAATATGTACTGCCTTTGCAGTGTCTTATTTCTTCACATGGTCTTCTTTCTTTGAATGCTGTGCTACCTTCGCAAGGTTTGCTACTTTCGAGAGGTTGACTGCCTTCACCAGATATGCAGCTTCCGCAAGGTAACCTTGCAAAGGCAGCACATATTGTGAAGGCAACACACCTAGCTAATGCAGCATTTCTTGTGAAGCAGCACTCCTTGAGAAGCCAGCACATCTTGTGAAGGTAGCACATCTTCTGATAGTAGAGGCGGAAAACCTAGCGTAGGCTGCACACCTTGCGAAGGCTACACACTGTGTCAAGGCAGAACAGCTTGCAAAGGCAGCACACCTCACGAAAGTAGCACACCTTGCGAAGACAGGACAGAATGCAACGGCAGAAAATCTTGCAAAGGAGAACACCTTGCAAAGAGCAACTGCCTTGCAAAGGCAGCACACCTTGTGGAGGCTGCACACATTGCAAATGCAGGACACCTTGCAAAGACAGCACATTTCCTAAATACAGCCCTCCTCCAAAGGACAGCACATATCCCAAAGGCAGCACACCTTCTGGAGACAGTTTACTTTCGTGCATATTGTCCACAAACTGAGGAAAGAAACATAGGATGTGAAGTTACCTTCCCATTCCTGCATATTTTTGCGGGAACGGTCGCAGCATTCGGCATCTGGCAGTAGGTGTGCAGGGTTGAGGTTCCGTCCGTCATGACTTCTGGTGTGGTGGGCGCCCTGTCGCTCCACATCAGCTGTGCACGTGAGTGCAGCGTGCTCAGTGCAGCTGCTGCGCCACACTTCTGAGTGCAGCACGTTGGTCTCTGTTCCACAGGTGTAGCCTGTACGAGCGACCTTCCAAGCAGTTAATAATTAATGTAAACCCAGCCATGTCGCTGTTTTATGCTCTACGTGTTAATTTAATGGTACTCTTGTCTTACGTTTTATAATTCAATAGAAGAGTTCCTATTAGGAGATTGACCTCTTGGACGTAGAATGCCTTTCATATCTTCTGCCAAAATGATATTACCTTAATGAAATCTGAAGAGAGGGACAATTTTGTAATTAAAGGAACTCTGCTCGTTTACGTCGTTTACTGCTACCAGGTTGAACATATATATTAAATAGCCAGGTGTTGTAAACAGTACAAGCTACAACTGTATTACATGTGAGTTTTCAACGTGATCCACTATTATGCCCTCTTTCGCGAGTATCACGGTCTCTAATTCATATCCAGTTCCAGCATTAATTACAGTGCTATATCCCAATACAACGTGTAGTGCAGTATCCTTTACTTCTGTAACTAGAATAATATCAATGTTTGGCTCATACATAAAGTCTTTCAAGGTACTTGCTTTTAGGGAGCTCCTTATGCTGTTTATGGATTCATAATGTATCACATTTCATAAATTCAACTCTTTCATCGCATGCAGTCAGTATGAAAGCTATGGATAAGTGTCACATACGTATCTACCTCTGTCGCTTGGTTTGGATGAGGTAACCATTCCCGTCCCCCCTTGCAATCTTAGTAAGCATGCAGCGAAAATCGTGCACAGACACACATGTGAAACTCTTAAATTGACCGAATCAGTTCGATAGCTGTGATTCAGGGCCTAGTGTAATGCCACCATGTGTTTGAAACCTCCGCAAAGAATTCTGTTGCATGGTTCATACTAATGTCTCGATATCGCCATTGTGTAACTTACAGCAAGTATTTTATTCTTGTCGCTCACCTACATTAAGGAAAATGGGAAACATTTACCACCTTCCGATATTGTTGTCATTGTTAGTAAGTAGAATGAAAGTAGTCTCTGGTCAGGAGAAACTAAAAGCGATTATGTGTTTCCAGAGACAGAGCTTAACAATTCGTATCAGTACACTGTCCCATCCAAGGGGCAGATTCGTTACTCTGTCGTATGCATATAACGAGATAACATAAAGACTTTACGTCACAGCTACTCAGTTTATGGGGCTAGGTAACCTACACACATCGACATCATTCACTTCTTCTTTGCTGAGATAGTATAAATTTCGTAAGTAAAATGACATTGCAAGTTGTTGTAGTGAACAGCTTCTAAATGCTTAATGCAAAGACACTATTTACACATGGTCATCCTGACTGACGATGCGAGGAAGTAAATTGACTGGCTCGGTTAAGAGGTGTATATAATTTTGATTCGTTTCACAATAGATTCACGTAGAATGGTCATTTTTGAAAGTTTCGGCGAACAATACAGTTAAGACTTTGATTACGATACATGCATCACATTCTTGTAAAGCTATTGTATTAAACGTGTGCTACTTTCGATATTAATCACAATTGCAGAAAGCAGCAATGAATATGTCTCGTCTCGTTTCTCCGACCGTTTCCCGTACTGTGCGACCCACAGAGCTCTATCGCTGCATCAGCGGTCGATTGTTGCTGTTGCCGCCACGGAATGATGGCAGTTAAATTCAAATTTCCACCAAGTATAAGGGATTCTACGATATAAATGAAAATGGAAAGAAGTAACGAAAGCAGCAACTACTAGTCAAACTCAACGTTCCTGGTGGTTTAATGCTATGACAATTTTAAACATTAAACTACGCAGTGGAACTGAGAGCTATCACAGGAATCTGCAATATACCCTCGATGGACAAACTGATTAAAGTTTTCGTCCTTGCCACTTCTCATTTTACAGACAACTGATTCTGACTACTTCTTATGAGCTGAACTGAGGCCATAACTCATGTCGAAGTTGTCTGTTTGTATTACTACTATCGTATCTTTCTTAGGTAAAGAACGAGCAAAATAGCAGTTTTGCGTTTAGCATGCAATCATCCAGGATACAATTTCTACAGTCAGAGCATTATCTGTTGCGGCATAGGAATGATTATGTGATTTCTTCTGTATGGAATTCATCTGTAACTTTATGAACTCAATATTTAGTAAGAGGGCCAACCGAATTACATACTGCACAGTGTGAATAATTGCTGCAATTTTGGTGGCAACAACAACAAACAACCAGTCAGTGCCGAGATTTGGCTGTAGAATAGTGGCAACACAGAGCTACCGTTGCAGCCGAGTGGTTCATGAAGCCTTGGCCGTGACCACAGCGGCTGAGGCGCGTCTACAGCCGTAGCAACCGCACAGCAGCCCACACTGAGGTGTGACGTCACACGGCACCCCTGTCTCGCTTGACCACCCACAACGTGTTTCGCTACATTTGATCAATTCACTATTTGCTCATACCTGAAACGTTAGTAAGTTTTTTTTTGTGATCGGTATAAACAAATGAAACGTGTTGTATAATACTCCCCTACGAGGGGCATTACTATTAACAATTTTACATTCAATTTTTATCAATAGCTTATTTGCTAGTTGCCCCATTTCCTCTTTCTACGCTCAGTTAGCGTCAAGCAAATCACGCGTACCTTCGAAACTTGGACCTTTTTACCAGGTACATCTCTAGAAGTATTAGGTACATAACATGTCTTTGTAATTTACACGCAGAACTTAATTTTCTACGAAAAAGACAGACGTCAATCCTTATCTCTGTTTAAGATACGCGTCGGAATCTCTCCCTACTTGAAGCGGCGAACGCATGTCCGAAACTCCGCCCATAGCTCATCCCCGCATATACTGCCGATTGCAACGTGCGCGCCCAGTAGTCACTGATCAGTTACGCCATTGTAATCTGTCCAGAGTGAGCTGTTTCGCCGTCCACAGATTATTACAGAACATGCACGGCCTTTATACCCAGTTTATGTATTTTAGACTTTCCGTTTCAAGGTTTGCCAAATGACAGTCGCTCCCAGTCCGTGTTTCACGACCGCTTTCTTTGCAGTCTGCCGCCGATTGTGAACTTAGCTCCTTTTCCAGTCACATAACCTTTCTTCCAACGTTGGTTGTAATGACTGATGCCTCTTGTTACTCCATGCCATGAATGGTTATCTGCATTCCGAAGAGCTAAATGAAAATTAATGCAACGTAGACTATTATTTTAAACTGATGGAAGTAACAGTTCTTAGCGAGTAGCCTCGAACCCGATATTCAATTCAGAGTTTACCTCGGACGAGAAAAAACGTTCTGTGTAGTGTTGAAAGCTGTGACGAAAAAAGGAATCTATTTATTTCCATTCTCTACAAAGGAAGTACAAAAAAATCAACTTATCCCATATCTGTAATACAAATTTATTTGAAAGCGCTGGCCATCGCTGCGGTCGTACGAAGGCAATCCAAAGTTTATTCCACACCGCCAGACTGCGTTATGCGATACTCTCTGGCGCTGTGTGCTGACGGATTTGAAATCGCAGCCGCCTGTCTCTGTGACGTGGCAGTCTTGTTCGCTCACAGTTATTTCATATTTCGTGTTACCTCCTTTCATGCTAAAAGACCGCAGCCTTCTCTCGACGCACACAAAAACAGATTTCTATTTTTTTTTATTCATTTCACGAAAATGCGTGATTCGCGCCGAACCAGCGATATGGAAAGACGTTCTATTGGCGCCTCGCGTGGCAGAAGACGTTGACTGCGAAAGGAGTTTCGGAGGACGCAGTGCAGCCGTTGGTCGACAGATGGCAGTAGGCGACTTGCAGTGTCCGGCAGTGATATAAACAATAAGACGCTAAAAAGAAATAAACAGCGCGGAAAAGAGTAACATGTCTACTGGGCATCTTGTGACACGCGGCGATCACCGACATTGTATATAATAGTGCACACGAAAATTCTGATAGCCTTTTGTTGAGAATTGTAAATATCGATGAGCTGTCCTCTCAAGTTGTGCTGTCCTCTCAAGTTGAGCTGTCCTCTCAAGTTGAGCTGTCCTCTCAAGTTAAGCTGTCCTCTCAAGTTGAGCTGTCCTCTCAAGTTGAGCTGTCCTCTCAAGTTGAGCTGTCCTCGCAAGCTATGCTGTCCTTGCAAGCTGTACTGTCCTCGCAAGCTGTGCTGTCCTCGCAAGCTCTGCTGTCCTCACAAGCTGTGCTGTCCTCGCAAGCTGTGCTGTCCTCGCAAGCTGTTCTGTCCTCGCAATCTGTGCTGTCCTCGCAAGCTGTGCTGTCCTTGCAAGCTGTGCAGTCCTTGGAGGCTGTGCTGACTTCGCTAGCTTTGCTGTCCTCGCAAGCTGTGCTGTCCTCGAGAGCTGTGCTGTCCTCGCAAGCTGTTCTGTCCTCGCAATCTGTGCTGTCCTCGCAAGCTGTGCTGTCCTTGCAAGCTGTGCAGTCCTTGGAGGCTGTGCTGACTTCGCTAGCTTTGCTGTCCTCGCAAGCTGTGCTGTCCTCGAGAGCTGTGCTGTCCTCGGAAGCTGTGCTGTTTTCGGAAGCTGTCCTGTCCTCGGAAGCTGTGCTGTCCTCGCAACCCGTGCTCTCCTCGCAACCTGTGCTGTCCTCGCAAGTCGTGCTGTCCTCGCAACCCATGCTGTCCTCGCAAGGCATGCTGTCCTCGCAAGCCGTGCTGTCCTGGCAAGCCGTGCTGTCCTCGCAAACCGTGCTGTCCTCGCAAGCCATGCTGTCCTCGCAAGCTGTGCTGTCCTTGCAAGTTGTGCTGTCCTCACAATCCGTGCTGTCCTCGCAATTTTAGCGGTCCTCGCAAGCTGTGCTGTCCTCCCAAGCTGTGCTGTCCTCGAAAGTTGTGCTGTCGTCTCAAGTTGAGCTGTCCTCTCAGATTGAGCTGTCCTCTTAAGTTGAGCTGTCCTCTCAAGTTGAGATGTCCTCTCTAGTTGATCTGTCCTCTCTAGATGACCTGTCCTTATTAGTTGAGCTGTCCTCTCTAGTTGAGCTGTCCTCTCTAGTAGAGCTGTCCTCTCAGATACAGCTGTCCTCTCAAGTTGAGCTGTCCTCGCAAGCTGTGCTGTCCTCGCAAGCTTTGCTGTCCTCCCAAGCTGTGCTGTCGTCCCAAGCTGTGCTGTCCTCGCAAGTTGTGCTGTCGTCTCAAGTTGACCTGTCCTCTCAAGTTGACCTGTGCTCTCAAGTTGAGCTGTCTTCTCTAGTTGATCTGTCTTCTCACGTTGAGCTGTCCCCGCAAGGTGTACTGTCCCCCCAAAGTGTGCTGTCCCCAAAAGGTGTGCTGCCCCGCAAGCTGTGCTGTCCCCGCAAGGTGTGCTGTCCCCGCAAGCTGTTCTAACCCCGCAAGCTGTGCTGTCCCCGCAAGCTGTGCTGTCCCCGCAAGCTGTGCTGTCCCCACAAGCTGTGCTGTCCCCCACAAGCTGTGCTGTCCCCACAAACTGTGCTGTCCCCGCAAGCTGTGCAGTCCCCACAAGCTTTGCTGTCCTCGCAAGGTATGCTGTCCTCGCAAGCTGTGCTGTCCCCACAAGCTGTGCTGTCCTCGCAAGCTGTGCTGTGATCACAAGCTGTGCTGTCCTCGCAAGCTGTGCTGTCCTCACAAGCTGTGCTGTCCTTGCAAGCTGTGCTGTCCTCGCAAGCTGTTCTGTCCTAGCTGTGCTGTCCTCGCAAGCTGTGCAGTCCTCGGAAGCTGTGCTGACTTCGCTAGCTGTGCTGTCCTCGCAAGCTGTGCTGTCCTCGAGAGCTGTGCTGTCCTCGGAAGCTATGCTGTCCTCGGAAGCTGTCCTGTCCTCAGAAGCTGTGCTGTCCTCGCAACCCGTGCTCTCCTCGCAACCTGTGCTGTCCTCGCAAGCCGTGCTGTCCTCGCAACCCATGCTGTCCTCGCAGCAAGGCATGCTGTCCTCGCAAGCCATGCTGTCCTGGCAAGCCCCGTGCTGTCATCGCAAACCGTGCTGTCCTCGCAAGCCGTGCTGTCCTCGCAAGCTGTGCTGTCCTTGCAAGTTGTGCTGTCCTCGCAAGCCGGGCTGTCCTCGCAATTTTAGCGGTCCTCGCAAGCTGTGCTGTCCTCCCAAGCTGTGCTGTCCTCGAAAGTTGTGCTGTCGTCTCAAGTTGAGCTGTCCTCTCAGATTGAGCTGTCCTCTTAAGTTGAGCTGTCCTCTCAAGTTGAGATGTCCTCTCTAGTTGATCTGTCCTCTCTAGATGACCTGTCCTCATTAGTTGAGCTGTCCTCTCAAGTTGAGCTGTCCTCTTAAGTTGAGCTGTCCTTTCAAGTTGAGCTGTCCTCTCTAGTTGATCTGTCCTCTCTAGTTGAACTGTCCTCATTAGTTGAGCTGTCCTCTCTAGTTGAGCTGTCCTCTCAAGTTGAGCTGTCCTCTCAAGTTGAGCTGTCCTCGCAAGCTGTGCTGTCTTCACAAGCTTTGCTGTCCTCCCAAGCTGTGCTGTCGTCCCAAGCTGTGCTGTCCTCGCAAGTTGTGCTGTCGTCTCAAGTTGACCTGTCCTCTCAAGTTGACCCGTGCTCTCAAGTTGAGCTGTCTTCTCTAGTTGATCTGTCTTCTCACGTTGAGCTGTCCCCGCAAGGTGTACTGTCCCCCCAAAGTGTGCTGTCCCCAAAAGGTGTGCTGCCCCGCAAGCTGTGCTGTCCCCGCAAGGTGTGCTGTCCCCGCAAGCTGTGCTGTCCCCGCAAGCTGTGCTGTACCCGCAAGTTGTGCTGTCCCCGCAAGCTGTGCTGTCCCCGCGAGCTGTGCTGTCCCCACAAGCTGTGCTGTCCCCACAAACTGTGCTGTCCCCGCAAGCTGTGCTGTCCCCACAAGCTTTGCTGTCCTCGTAAGGTATGCTGTCCTCGCAAGCTGTGTTGGTCCTCGCAAGCTGTGCTGTCCTCGCAAGCTGTGCTGTCCTCGCAAGCAGTGCTGTCCTCGCAAGCTGTGCTGTCCTCGCAAGCTGTCCTGTCCCCGGAAGCATTGTTGTCCTTGCAAGCCATGCTGTCCTCGCAAGCCGTGCTGTCCTCGCAAGCCGTGCTGTCCTCGCTAGCCGTTCTGTCCTCGCAAGCTGTGCTGTCCTCGCAAGCTAGGCTGTCGTCGCAAGCTGTGCTGTCCTCGCAAGCTGTGCTGTCCTCGGAAGCTGTGCTGTCCTCTCAAGCTGTGCTGTGCTCGCAAGCTGTGCCGTCCACGCAATCCGTGCCGTCCCCGCAAGCTGTGCTGTCCTCGCAAGCTGTGCTGTCCTCGCAAGCTGTGCTGTCCTCGCAAGCTGTGCTGTCCTCGCAAGCTGTGCTGTCCTCGCAAGCTGTGCTGTCCTCGCAACCTGCGCTGTCCTCGCAAGCTGTGCTGTCCTCGCAAGCCGTGCTGTCCTTGCAAGCTGTGCTGTCCCTCGCAAGCCGTGCTGTCCTC
>NW_026047685.1:0-56184 GCF_023864345.2 Schistocerca serialis cubense | reverse complement strand
AATGCGTATATGATTAAGACTTGGCCGGGACTCAAGACGAGTCTTTCTAACCGTTCCAAGTCTTCATAACTTTGAAGCGTATATATGTAACAACTCTTACCACACAAAGCGTGTGATCCGTGTGAGCATAATCAAACAGAATCTCATGCATTAACTGACACGGATAAAAATGTTTTGACGGTGGTTTTTGACGAATTCTATAGGTGTTTTCTGGAAGATTTTCTCACACAACCTCCGCCTCCTCCTCAGAAATTTAGGATACCGTCAGCTGGAGGCAGCTGGAACAGAAGGCCGCCCATGAATGTGCGGACTGCGAAACAGCACTGTCGGGATGCATTAAAAAGGTGCAACTGGCCATCGACTAGGCGTGTGATTCACATGTTGGAACGGACACGCATCTCGTGAATGGCGGGCGACGCGACGTCCTGCTGTCGGTGGATTTTAAGAAAGGTCAGATAACAGCCGTCACTCGCGAGAGAGTCGAACTGCTGTCCTTTCGGAGCGCCATCAGTGGCCAAGCACTGTAGGCCGCAGGGGATGGAGAAATATGTTCGGCTTAACTATGTGTAATAATTCGCACGTGTGTTTTGCCAGCTATATTGACAGAACTGTTATCGACGCAAAACCGAGGTAAACAGACTTTTTTATGTCATACAAAGGCTTTACGTCTTCTGTCATCAGAGAGGCCGCACAGATCAGATTTCGCAACTGTAGTTTCAACCTGGACAGCGGCTGTACTCCAGAGTAATTCGTCGAATCATTGACGCCCCGACGTGGGGAAACAGCGTCGCAGACATCGACATCTTCCCTGGCAGCACGACGACAATGATACGGTCACCAAAAGAAGAGCGATGGAACTTTATAAAATAATCCCGAACCGCTACTCGAGTTTAACTCGTCAAGAGCACCGACAGCGTCTGACGCAAGAATGGCGTCGCGAGCAACTCCGTTCCCAGTTGTAACGGAATTTTCGGCCCACGGCAGGTTTCGCGGCAATTTATAAACACCGCGTCATTTTAATTGTCCGTTTATCTCATACCGAACAGCTATAGGTCGGTGACCGAGAAGGAAATCCGATTACGATGATGAAGTGAAGGCTTTTCTCAACTGTAGTTTAATCGGAAGACCGTAATATTTCTTATCGTGTTTTCTATGGTTAAGGGAGACAACACTATGGTCTTTCAGTGAATTCCCCTAGGCAATGAAAGTAAAAAAAAAACAGATTTACCCAGAGTTGGGAAACCGCTTCATCGCATCACTAGTAAAGCGACCTCATTTCATGGCAGATGTGGTTTGGAAACTGAGTTTCAGCTGTGGGCAAAAGTTTGCTACCGAAACTAACTAGAGACGCTCCTTACTTCCCAAATAAAGCATCGCATACGGCGAGGACTGAATAACAGGCACAGAAGTGAAAGAGAGGAACTCATATATAATGATTTAATCGTTGTTTTCCTTTCTGGTCTCAATATACACCTGCGGCACAACCTGAGCAAAACGCGTGTGACTTTGTGGTCCACGTGTAGGAACGGTCAAGCATAGTCTGTCGGAAGAAAGAGGTGCTATCAGTTTCTTAAGACCAGAAGACAAAACAGCTTCATTTGTCACCAATCCTGATTAGACTGAAAGCTGCTACACGTAGCCTCTGGAACCGTACGTGGATAAACTCCAAAGCAGTTTCGATATTTACTTCGAAGCGTCGGTCGGAACGAAAGAAAAGTAGTATGCGTCATTCACAGAAATATTCAGAGTACGTTATAGTGCTACAACGATGAAAAATAATATTACGACAATGTCAAACCTTATTTTCATAAAATAAACAATAACTGACGATATTAAAATTGTAATTATAATTTTATTATTTTAATTTTTGTGCTCAGTGAATCAAAGACTTTCTATTGCACGGAATAAACTAGCATTGTTTGTACTACGAAACTATATATGATTCTTAAGTGAGAACTAATTCTATGTAAGACATTTTGTCTGGGCGGGTTTTGTGCTCGTGCTGGTCGGTAGAGAAAGAAAAGTTTCTTAATCGATGTATGTAATGTGAATGTATAAAGGCTATAAAAAAGAGAGAGAGACAGAGAGAGAGAGAGAGAGAGAGAGATAATTCTCGCGGACAAGGACCATATTGTATAAGAAAAGGTAAATGCAAGTTATTCAAAACAAATATCTCTAAAGCGTATCGTACTGTGATTTAAAAAGACTGAAAATTGCGGTGTTTAATCTAAACCTGTCCTGCATAACAGCGAAGAACATTTATGTCATCATATATTTTCTTCGTTTGACCACGGTTGTGATTCGCATGTTACTTTTTGTTACGCGACGTGTTAGGAATATTTTCATTATACGCGCAAAAGCGCACACAGCTTTGATCGAACCTGCATCTTTCGGAAACGAAAACTCTTAATCAGTACAATGACGCGAATACCGTCTGAATCGCAACCGTGATCACAAAAGTGTTTCCTGGACCTGATTTTTATAAATGTGTAGACTTGAAAGCGAACAATATTGCACCATCACTGGCTCGCAACAATTGAAAGAAAACAAAACAGGGACTGAACAACTTTAAATTTTAAGGCCGTCATCGTTACGAAATCTGAACGACGTAAGTTAATTAATTAAATATTAACAAGAAGAGAATTATTAAATTTTAAATATTAAATTTAAAGCATTTTAGCATCAGTACGTTTCTTTGCATTAGTAGCTGGGTATCAGATACCATCATATCTATTTAAAAGATAGTGCGTAAATAACATTGTCACCTTTTATAATTATTGTTCTAGCAATTCAACGTGAGACGCTTACCTATGTAAAGTCAGTGTATTGGAGACATATTAAACATTTTATTAGTACACACTAGTTTTAGCTTAGCAACTGTGCTTGCCGTAATTGGGACACGGTTTTTAAAGATTATCAACATACACAATGCGTGCCATTTTGTAGTGCGGTTTCCTGGTATGGACTTTTCGGACACGTCGGAGAGCGGACACCACACTTCGTACGAGCACCTAGTAATGTTAAATTTCTTCTCTATTCTCATTAGGGCAACTTTCATGCTGATTTGATACGTGGATGGAATGCATAAGAAATCACAGCACTACTTCGCAGAGGAGGAAGCAAACCACAACGAAAACTCTTTGGCAACAAAGGCTGTGCAATTCGAATGTCGATGCAGAAAATAAAGCGATGGAAATTTGTGCGTTTGGAACATGTAATCCCCGTTTTCCTAACGATCGATTAGATGTACGCCATTTATATGTTTAGATAACATATTAAAGCAGTAGCAGAACAAACAGTACACCATTTAAACGCTAAAACTTAATTATAGGACAAATCTTTCGCAGTACTAAACGCATCGTCTTAGTGAGAATACTGTAAGGCCGAGTTCTGTCGAAGGCAGAGGCTGCACGTGTGGCGCTGCAGAGTCGGCCGTAATAAACAGGGCGAGTGTGTCCTTCCATGGGTTGAAAGCAGGGGTGCGTGTCGGTCGTCAGGTGTAAAACGCTACGAATGGCGAAGATTTTGAGACGACGGGATGTTAATCTCTAACTCGGTATAAGGGCGTCCTCCATCAGTAACGTATTCGGTTCTTCACGCTTCATATCTCGATACTGTGTCGCTATCTGTACTGGAGTATGCAGGGACCATAGCCTCTTATTCTGTGTAAATTCGGACATCACAGATGTTACTTCTTAAGGCATAATGACGCACACCACACGTACTCCTGAGGAAACGGCCAGAAAACTGTATGCTTCCCGCCAGGCCGATATTTGCTCTTCTGTAGAAGCGGCCAGCTAAATGAGCCACAGTCTAACAAGAACAGGAATTCTGTCGTTCGTGAAAATAAAGAATTGTCAGGACAGTGTGTGAAACGTTTGCTGTCGTCCCACCTGACCAAACGCAACAGGGATAGATACCGGATTAGCACTGCGAGTCTTGGGGAAATTAGCTTAACGGAATTGCTACACGTGTGACGCTAATACGACACGGAGATCCGTCGTTGATATGTGTGCTTAATACTGCAACTGTCTTATCCACCTGGTTTCGAACCTCGACACGGCAAGGATAGATGCATTTGCCGTCTACATGTGTGTGACTATGGCCTAAGGTATGAAACGCTGTGTGTGTGTGCCCAAAGTTTCACGTGCGCCAACGAGCGCCGTACAACGCAATCAGGCACCGTAAATTAAAATAAAGCTTTGGTGGCGTTCGTTCTCGCGTTCGGCGCTGCCCAGACACGACAGAATAATATCGCTGACGCAAGATTTTTTTTCCATTTTTATCACCTTTCCAGTAAATTACTTGTTAGTTTCCATACGGTGCTCCTCTTCACATGTTCTGTGTGTAAAGGCCGACGATAGATCTTTTTCCGTATCCGTTACCAGATACGAATGCAGTCTGTAGAAACACAGAAGGACAACAGCTGGACACATTGCCACGAAGTAAGACAGGTTCTCACACTGCGATTATATTCCGCCTCGATGCGAAACAGACGACGCTGTCAACTTGTTTATTAAACCTTCACAATCGATGGGTGGTGACAACATATCTGCTAATCCTGTGTACTTGTTTAAGGTTTCGCCTCGACTCGACAGGAATGTTTCTAGCCATCATACGTCTTCAAAGCCGTGGAGTGTAAATAAGTTCCATCCCTTACCGCTACGCATATTCTGCACCACGTGTGTCATTAAAGTGAGCATAATATAAGTAGCGTTAACTGGCTTGGATAGAAAGGTTCTGAAGGTATTTTTTGACGATTTCTATGCGTGTTTTCCGGAACATTTTCTCACAGAATGGTCTCCTTCTTAGGAGTCTACGATACCATCAGCTGGACGCAGCTGAGACACAAGTCCATCCATGTAGGTGCGGTGTGCGAAAGAGCACACTTCGAATGCATTACAATGTTACAACTGCCAGCGACTAGGGGTGCGATTCACGTGTCGGAATGGACACGCATCTCGCAACTGGACGGCTACGCCAGGCTCTGCTGCTCGTAAATATTAAAAATTAAGTCGCTGTGCCAATTAGGGATTCACTCTCGATCAGATGATACATATACATTTTTCTCCCGCTTTCGTTTGCTTCAGAAAACCGCCATTACTCGCGGCAGACTTTAAAATTGACATCGTTCTGCGTAGTAGCAGCAACAATCAGTCGCTGAGGCAGCGACAAAGCTCTGTCGGTTGCAGGACGCGGAAGACTAACGGAAAAAGAAATTCATCTTACACATTACTGCTATCTACATTTGTGATTAACGTTTAAATATGCACATAATCGGTACAGTGTAATTACGCGGATCTGATACTGGTTTCGTGATTTTATGTGTCGCGTGCTAGCGTTCCAGTGACGTGGCAGAATATGGGTGGCAGTCACCCAGCGTTCGTAAGAAAAGAAAAATTTAACCTGTTGTGATTCAGCGAAGTTTGCCATCCGGCGTCGTCATACAGGGTGCATAGAAACAATATGACCAAAAGTGTATCGTGGAAACGCAGCTTGAAACACAAAAATTTGAGTATAGCAACTAGGCTTCGCGACTGAATATTTTCGGCGGCACCGGAACGTAATTAAAATCCCACACACGACCGTCTTGGCTCCAAATGACTGGTAGTTTACAGAAAATGTATACGTAAACACAGGCTATGTGAACTAACCAACCGCCACCATGAGAACAAGATAAATTTAAAGCGCCACTTACACGTGTATCGCACTTAGCTGACTTCGGACACTGCACGTTTTTAGAGATGAAGAGAATCAGATGTGCATGTCTCATGTTTCAATATGTCTTAAAAAGGTGAAAATGAGTAAGAAGGGAGCCGCCACTTATTGCTATAAGTATGTCATAGCAAATGTTTAGACTGACCACAGTTGCCATGTTGGCATAGCGCCCGAAATATTCAACTGACACTTGCAATACCGAAATTCCTTCATTTGTTGCTGCCTTCCTGCTCTGCACTTTCGGTCAAATTGTTTTCCCCCACCCTGTTTCTTCTAGACGTGACGCGACAGTAATGGTCGAATTCTCAGCCATCCAATACACTTCGTCTATGGTAGAAAGTGCTAAATACGGCAAAATGACGGAATGCGTTACGAGCGATTTATAACTTTGAAGTTCAGTACACAGTAACTACGTAAAAGCACATGTGATACATTGAACCAAATTGTTACGAAGCAAGATTTAAATACGTTTCCTCATTAGAATGGGCAATGATTTCTGAAGAGTATGTAGATACACAAATCGTGCCAATCTGTGGTACAACTGTGCAATGTCGGTCATTTAAACGCGACGGATAGCACACTTCACAAGAAGAAATAAAAATGATAATCTCGTTTCTCGTAGTAAAAAAAAAATTGCGGTATTTTTTTTAACGTATAGCAAAAATGTGAAACAGACTACTGTAGAATTTCGAGGAGGAAGACGTGACGGGAACAATGTCAGCATGTTGTCAACAGAGGACAGGAGATTCGTTTGTCGAGGCGAAGACAATGCCTTAAAAAAGTATTTTTGCGCTTATCGCCCAGAGAGTAAAACACAGTCGAACAGATATCCGCCATTTCCACGTTTTAAAACTGTTTTACACTTACAGTAGAACAAAATTGAGACGCTTTGAAATAGCGAAGAATTTAATTTTTTCAAAAAACCATAAGTGTCAGAGCACTCACTGTATTATTTTAGTGAGGAGAATGTGAGGCCAGCCACACTCCATTACAGAGCTAGCATATGTGGCAGTGCAGAGCCATTCGTAATGAATGAGTCGCGAGTGTGGATGTTATGACGTCACCATAGTGTATCAGCAAGAGACGCCTGCCCTGATCTTTAGATAATAAAGTACTGTCGCAAAGAAACTGCATAGATACTCACTAAGCTCTTGATAGTACGAGACACAATAAGAACAACTTTCTCTTTTCCATCATCATTGTCATCAGGACAATCATAACACTCTCTTAATATGTGGCCGGAATATGTAAAGGGCCACAGCCCCACTTCGCAATGGAAAATGCTGTAATAAGGAAAACATGTCACTAGTCAGCTAGTAGAAACACGGGTAAGGCGAGAAAAATAATTTGTAAGGTGCAGAGTTGCAAAAGGTTACATATACACGACTAAATGTTTTTATGGCGCTTTAAAGCTAGAGCCAAACAAAAAGTGCGCCCTTGACATTCCCTAAGTTCCTAAACAGACGGTATTTTTCGAGTGCTAATTTTATTTTCTTAGTGTGGCCAATAACAGAGTAAGCTGTGTAGGTTCCAGAATACATGTAAACTCTCGTAAGTAGCTACCTTTGCAGGTACGCAAATTCGTCTCCGATGCCGGTTTGACGACGATGAGTTTTCTGCGCTGGTAATGATGCATTTGCTTGCCGACGACCACAAGCACATACGAAAACAGTTAAGGTATTACAAAACCTGAATACATTTAAGATGAGTAATGCGAAAAAGCAGTTACTAGTAACTGTAAATATTGGCTGTGGTGTTGTACGCAATAATAGTTACGTTACTTATATTCACGTAAAACCGAGCCCCATCACTTGTGTGGAAAGACAGGCCGCAGAGAGGAGAATGTACAGCAGCAACTTGTAGCCGCACGGCGGCTGTTGCCGTAGCATCGACAGATGACAGAGGAGTCTCAAGACTCGTTTACGTTTTAAGCACGGGGGAAGCAGCGTCGCAGACGTCGACACCTCGTTTGGCAGCACGGCTGGTGTCAGCTGGTCCAGGAAGAGGCGGTGGAGACATTCATCCGAACCTCGATTTGTTACTCACGTCTAAGCCGGCCAAGAACGCCGGAAGTGTGTGTCAGAAGAATGTCGTTGCGACACACTCCGTCCACAGTCGTAACGGAATTTTCGGCGCAGTGCTGTTTTACTGGCATTTCATAAACTGTTACTTTATGTATTGCTGAAGAACTGAAAACCCTTGAACTAAGAAGAATGCAATTAACAGTTGACGAAACATTTAGCTATGGAAAGAGAACGGTTACGGAAATTACTGTCGCTTTTATCAATAAGTACAGTTTTCTAGAGGCGAATACGATAGTTAACTCATGTTCGGATGAACGACGAGTTTTGTGATTCGGTTTACACATGTGCTGTTTGATGACAATAAATCATCATCTCTCCGTGTGAACAAACCGGTGGTCGACGCTCACGTAACATATGTGAATACTGACGTGATAATTAAGAGGACCAAAGGTGACAGCTTTGAGTATCTCCTAAATTACTATTGCGGAAATATTGAAGTGCTTCTACATCGGACAGAATGTGTAATAGAGCTCACAACCGGTTATTGTAGTGAGGTGGAAGTGTTATGAAGACATTACGCCACAAGTGATTAGTGGAAGTCAGTGGCATTTTTCATCTAAGAATACGATGCGTAATTTCGTTTGGACATAACGGTAACTTTTGCGACATTGTGCGTGGAAGGCCCAACTCTGAATGTGGATTTATGCAATAACGGTTATGTGTGCCCCATTGTCGTAATTTTTGGCTTAAGGCTTTGCTCGCCTATAACTTCGCTAAACGTTACGTTTGACTGGTGGTTTTGCAATTATTTTCATTTTCCTCCGTTTTCATTTACTTAATAAAATCGACATTAGTATCTAGAAAGTTCAACTGCCGACGTTGCGGAAGGCTAGCACCAACAATCAATGGCTGGGGCACTGACAAAGCTCTGTGGGCTGCAGAAGAGGGAGAATCAACAGAAAAATACATTCGGCTTCTACGTTACTAAGATCTGCAAGCATAATTAAAAAAGTTCAAAGTCAATACAATGTCATTATTTGGCGATTTCGTGTAACCAGTGCTGGTATTCGAGTGACGTGGCGGAACATGGGTGGACGACCCGTGTGGAAGTCATCCAGAGACGTATGTGCCACGTATGTGAAAAAAGGCGTAACTTAAGCAGTGCTGTTTAAGCGAGATTTTGTCATCGTGCACCGTCATTCATGCCAGAGATGAGCCGACTTGAGCGCTGACCGCATTCCCAGGAGTTCAATACTTACTTAGTCTCTGATAAAATGATTGTGCTACAAACGGTAAAATGATGGAATGTGGTGATAGTGTGTTTTACCTTTAAAATACAGTAAAAAATCCGTAACCGGTAACCGCATTTCGAAAACCGATATGATAGTGTTTAAATGACGAACCACAGGCGGTGGTGGAAGATCGGTTTGTGAAAAACACACTCGGTAGACATACGTAGAACTGCTAAGGAATGTTTTACTTTTTGTTTCACGCAATGAAAGTAAATATTAACTTACCTTTCCTGTTACAAAACGGAAACACAGAGAAGCAAAGATTTTATTTTTACGCTTAACATTTCTCCCGCTTTCGATATTTACAATTCTCAACAAAAGGCTATCAGAATTTTCGTGTGCACTATTATATACAAGGTCCGTGATCGCCGTGTGTCACAAGATGCCCAGTAGACATGTTACTCTTTTCCGCGCTGTTTATTTCTTTTTAGCGTCTTATTGTTTATATCACTGCCGGACACTGCAAGTCGCCTACTGCCATCTGTCGACCAACGGCTGCACTGCGTCCTCCGAAACTCCTTTCGCAGTCAACGTCTTCAGCCACGCGAGGCGCCAATAGAACGTGTCTTTCCTTATCGCTGGTTCGGCGCGAATCACGCATTTTCGTGAAATGAAAAAAAAAAAAAAAAAATAGAAATCTGTTTTCGTGTGCGTGGAGAGAAGGCTGCGGTCTTTTAGCATGAAAGGAGGTAACACGAAATACGAAATAACTGTGAGCGAACAAGACTGCCACGTCACAGAGACAGGCGGCTGCGATTTCAAATCCGTCAGCACACAGCGCCAGAGAGGATCGCATAACGCAGTCTGGCGGTGTGGAATAAACTTTGGATTGCCTTCGTACGACCGTAGCGATGGCCAGCGCTTTCAAATAAATTTGTATTACAGATATGGGATAAGTTGATTTTTTTGTACTGCCTTTGTAGAGAATGGAAATAAATAGATTCCTTTTTTCGTCACAACTTTCAACACTACACAGAACGTTTTTTCTCGTCCGAGGTAAACTCTGAACTGAATATCGGGTTCGAGGCTACTCGCTAAGAACTGTTATTTCCATCAGTTTAAAATAATAGTCTACGTTGCATTAATTTTCATTTAGCTCTTCGGAATGCAGATAACCATTCATGGCATGGAGTAACAAGAGGCATCAGTCATTAGAATAAACGTTGGAAGAAACGTTATGTGACTGGAAAAGGAGCTAAGTTCACAATCGGCGGCAGACTGCAAAGAAAGCGGTCGTGAAACACGGACTGGGAGCGACTGTCATTTGGCAAACCTTGAAACGGAAAGTCTAAAATACATAAACTGGGTATAAAGGCCGTGCACGTTCTGTAATAATCTGTGGACGGCGAAACAGCTCACTCTGGACAGATTACAATGGCGTAACTGATCAGAGACTACTGGGCGCGCACGTTGCAATCGGCAGTATATGCGGGGATGAGCTATGGGCGGAGTTTCGGACATACGTTCGCCGCTTCAAGTAGGGAGAGATTCCGACGCGTATCTTAAACAGAGATAAGGATTAACGTCTGTCTTTTTCGTAGAAAATTAAGTTCTGCGTGTAAATTACAAAGACATGTTATGCACCTAATACTTCTAGAGATGTACCTGGTAAAAAGGTCCAAGTTTCGAAGGTACGCGTGATTTGCTTGACGCTAACTGAGCGTAGAAAGAGGAAATGGGGTAACTAGCAAATAAGCTATTGATAAAAATTGAATGTAAAATTGTTAATAGTAATGCCCCTCGTAGGGGAGTATTATACAACACGTTTCATTTGTTTATACCGATCACAAAAAAAAACTTACTAACGTTTCAGGTATGAGCAAATAGTGAATTGATCAAATGTAGCGAAACACGTCGTGGGTGGTCAACCGAGACAGGGGTGCCGTGTGACGTCACACCTCAGTGTGGGCTGCTGTGCGGTTGCTACGGCTGTAGACGCGCCTCAGCCGCTGTGGTCACGGCCAAGGCTTCATGAACCACTCGGCTGCAACGGTAGCTCTGTGTTGCCACTATTCTACAGCCAAATCTCGGCACTGACTGGTTGTTTGTTGTTGTTGCCACCAAAATTGCAGCAATTATTCACACTGTGCAGTATGTAATTCGGTTGGCCCTCTTACTAAATATTGAGTTCATAAAGTTACAGTTGAATTCCATATAGAAGTAATCACATAATCATTCCTATGCCGCAACAGAAAATGCTCTGACTGTAGAAATTGTATCCTGGATGATTGCATGCTAAACGCAAAACTGCTATTTTTCTCGTTCTTCACCTAAGAAAGATGCGATAGTAGTAATACAAACAGACAACTTCGACATGAGTTACGGCCTCAGTTAAGTGCAGTTCATAAGAAGTAGTCAGAATCAGTTGTCTGTAAAATGAGAAGTGGCAAGGACGAAAACTTTAATCAGTTTGTCCATCGAGGGTATATTGCAGATTCCTGTGATAGCTCTCAGTTCCACTGCGTAGTTTATTGTTTAAAATTGTCATAGCATTAAACCACCAGGAACGTTGAGTTTGACTGCTAGTTGCCGCTTTCGTTACTTCTTTCCATTTTCATTTATATCGTAGAATCCCTTATACTTGGAGGAAATTTGAATTTAACTGCCATCATTCCGTGGCGGCAACAGCAACAATCGACCGCTGATGCAGCGATAAAGCTCTGTGGGTCGCACAGTACGGGAAACGGTCCCAGAAACGAGACGAGACATATTCATTGCTGCTTTCTGCAATTGCGATTAATATCGAAAGTAGCACACGTTTAATACAATAGCTTTACAAGAATGTGATGCATGTATCGTAATCAAAGTCTTAACTGTATTGTTCGCCGAAACTTTCAAAATTGACCATTCTACGTGAATCTATTGTGAAACGAATCAAAATTATATACACCTCTTAACCGAGCCAGTCAATTTACTTCCTCGCATCGTCAGTCAGGATGCCCGTGTGTAAATAGTGTCTTTGCATTAAGCATTTAGAAGATGTTCACTACAACAACAACTTGCAATGTCATTTTACTTAGGAAATTTATACTATCTCAGCAAACAAGAAGTGAATGATGTCGATGTGTGTAGGTTCCCTAGCCCCATGAACTGAGTAGCTGTGACGTAAAGTCTTTATGTTATCTCGTTATATGCATACGACAGACTAACGAATCTGCCCCTTGGATGGGACAGTGTACTGATACGAATTGTTAAGCTCTGTCTGTGGAAACAAATAATCGCTTTTAGTTTCTCCTGACCAGAGACTACTTTCATTCTACTTACTAACAATGACAACAATATCGGAAGGTGGTAAATGTTTCCCATTTTCCTTAATGTAGGTGAGCGACAAGAATAAAATACTTGCTGTAAGTTACACGATGGCGATATCGAGACATCAGTATGAACCATGCAACAGAATTCTTTGCGGAGGTTTCAAACACATGGTGGCATTACACTAGGCCCTGAATCACAGCTATCGAACTGATTCGGTCAATTTAAGAGTTTCACATGTGTGTCTGTGCACGATTTTCGCTGCATGCTTACTAAGATTGCAAGGGGGGACGGGAATGGTTACCTCATCCAAACCAAGCGACAGAGGTAGATACGTATGTGACACTTACGCATAGCTTTCATACTGACTGCATGCGATGAAAGAGTTGAATTTATGAAATGTGATACATTATGAATCCATAAAGAGCATAGGGAGCTCCCTAAAAGCAAGTACCTTGAAAGACTTTATGTATGAGCCAAACATTGATATTATTCTAGTTACAGAAGTAAAGGATACTGCACTACACGATGTATTGGGATAAAGCGCTGTAATTAATGCTGGAACTGGAGATGAATTAGAGACCGTGATACTCGCGAAAGAGGGCATAATAGTGGATCACGTTGAAAACTCATATGTAATACAGTTGTAGCTTGTACTGTTTACAACACCTGGCTATTTAATATATATGTTCCACCTGATAGCAGTAAACGACGTAAACGAGCAGAGTTCCTTTAATTACAAAATTGTCCCTCTCTTCAGATTTAAGTAAGGTAATATCATTTTGGCAGAAGATATGAAAGGCGTTCTACGTCCAAGAGGTCAATCTCCTAATCGGAACTCTTCTATTGAATTATAAAACGTAAGACAAGAGTACCATTAAATTAACATGTAGAGCATAAAACAGCGACATGGCTGGGTTTACATTAATTATTAACTGCTTGGAAGGTCGCTCGTACAGGCTACACCTGTGGAACAGAGACCAACGTGCTGCACACAGAAGTGTGGCGCAGCAGCTGCACTGAGCACGCTGCACTCGCGTGCACAGCTGATGTGGAGCGACAGGGCGCCCACCACACCAGAAGTCATGACGGAACCTCAACCCTGCACACCTACTGCCAGATGCCGAATGCTGCGACCGTTCCCGCAAAAATATGCAGGAATGGGAAGGTAACTTCACATCCTATATTTCTTTCCTCAGTTTGTGGACAATATGCACGAAAGTAAACTGTCTCCAGAAGGTGTGCTGCCTTTGGGATATGTGCTGTCCTTTGGAGGAGAGCTGTATTTAGGAAATGTGCTGTCTTTGCAAGGTGTCCTGCATTTGCAATGTGTGCAGCCTCCACAAGGTGTGCTGCCTTTGCAAGGCAGTTGTTCTTTGCAAGGTGTTCTCCTTTGCAAGATTTTCTGCCATTGCATTCTGTCCTGTCTTCGCAAGGTGTGCTACTTTCGTGAGGTGTGCTGCCTTTGCAAGCTGTTCTGCCTTGACACAGTGTGTAGCCTTCGCAAGGTGTGCAGCCTACGCTAGGTTTTCTGCCTCTACTATCAGAAGATGTGCTACCTTCACAAGATGTGCTGGCTTCTCAAGGAGTGCTGCTTCACAAGAAATGCTGCATTAGCTAGGTGTGTTGCCTTCACAATATGTGCTGCCTTTGCAAGGTTACCTTGCGGAAGCTGCATATCCGGTGAAGGCAGTCAACCTTTCGAAAGTAGCAAACCTTGCGAAGGTAGCACAGCATGGAAAGGGAGAAGACCATATGAAGGAATAAGACACTGCAAAGGCAGTACATATTGTGAAGGAGGTCCAACTTGTGAAGGCAGAACACCTTGTGAAGCCAGTACACTGTATAAATGCAGCATACAGTATGAAGGCAGCACACATTGTGAAGAAGCCGGCCGCGGTGGCCGACAGGTTCTAGGCGCTTCAGTCAGGACCTGCGCAACTCCTATGGTCGCTGGTTCGAATCCTGCCTCGGGCACGGATGTGTGTGATGTCCTTAGGTTGGTTAGGTTTCAGTAGTTCGAAGTTCTAGGTGACTGATGACCTCAGATAATAAGTCCCATAGTGCTCAGAGCAATTTGAACCACATTGCGAAGACAGAATCACTTGTGAAGGCTGCAAACATTGCAAAGGCAGCACACATTGTGAACGTAGCACACTTTGCAAAGGCAGCATACCTTGTGAAAGCTGCACGGATTGCGAATGCTGCACACCTTGAAATCACTGCAAGCACGGCTTGCGAGGACAGCACAGCTTGCGAGGACAGCACGGCTTGCGAGGACAGCACGGCTTGCGACGACAGCACGGCTTTCGAGTACAGCACGGCTTGCGAGGACAGCACAGCTTGCGAGGACAGCACCGCTTGCAAGGACAGCACGGCTTGGAGGACAGCACGGCTTGCGAGGACAGCACGGCTTGCGAGGACAGCACGGCTTGCGAGGACAGCACAGCTTGCGAGGACGGCACAGCTCGTGGGGACAGCAGAGCTTGCGGGGACAGCACAACTTGTGGAGACAGCACAGCTTGCGCGGACAGCACAGCTTGCGGGGACAGCACAGCTTGCGGGGACAGCACAGCTTGCGGGGACAGCACAGCTTGCGAGGACAGCACAGCTTGCGAGGACAGCAGAGCTTGCGAGGACAGCACAGCTTGCGAGGACAGCACAGCTTGCGAGGACAGCACAGATTGCGAGGACAGCTCAACTTGAGAGGACAGCTCAACTTGAGAGGACAGCTCAACTTGAGAAGGCAGTTCAACTTGAGAGGAGAGCACAACTTGAGACGACTGCTCAACTTGAGAGGACAGCAAAGATTGCGAGGACAGCATGGCTTGCGAGGACAGCACGGCTTGCAAGGACAGCACAGCTTGCGAAGACAGCACAGCTTGCGAGGACAGCACAGCTTGCGAGGACAGCACAGCTTGCGAGGACAGAACAGCTTGCGAGGACAGCTCAACTTGAGAGGACAGATCAACTAGAGAGGACAGCTCAATTTGAGAGGACAGCTCAACTGGAGAGGACAGCTCAACTTGCAAGGACAGCTCAACTTGCGAGGACAGCACAGCCTGCAAGGACAGCACAGCTTGCGAGGACAGCACGGCTTGTGAGGACAGCACGGCTTGCGAGGACAGCACAGCTTGCGAGGACAGCACAGCTTGTGAGGACAGCACGGCTTGCGAGGAGAGCACAGCTTGCGAGGACCGCACAGCTTTCGAGGACAGCACAGCTTGCGAGGACAGCACAGCTTGTGAGGACAGCACGGCTTGCGAGGACAGCACAGCTTGCGAGGACAGCCAAGTTTGCGAGGACAGCACAGCTTGCGAGGACAGCTCAACTTGAGACGACACCTCACCTTGAGAGGACAGCTCAGCTAGAGAGGACAGCGCAACTTGAGAGGACAGCTCTACTTGAGAGGACAGCTCAACTTGAAAGGACAGCTCAACTTGAGAGGACAGCTCAACTTGAGAGGACAGCTCAACTTGAGAGGACAGCCAACTTGAGAGGACAGCAAAGCTTGCGAGGACAGCACGGCTTGCGAGGACAGCACAGCTTGCGAAGACAGCACGGCTTGCGAAGACAGCATGGCTGGAGAGGACAGCACAGGTTGCGAGGACAGCACAGCTTGCGACGACAGCACAGCTTGCGAGGACAGCACAGCTTGCGAGGTCAGCACAGGTTGCGAGGACAGCACAGCTTGCGAGGACAGCACAGCTTGCGAGGACAGCACAGCTTGCGAGGACAGCACAGCTTGCGAGGACAGCTCAACTTGAGAGGGCAGCTCAACTTGCGAGGACAGATCAACTTGAGAGGAGAGCACAACTTGAGAGGACTGCTCAACTTGAGAGGACAGCAAAGCCTACGAGGCTAGCACGGCTTGCGAGGACAGCACGGCTTGCAAGGACAGCACGACTTGCGGGGACAGCACAGCTTGCGAGGACCGCACAGCTTGCGAGGACAGCACGGCTTGCGAGGACAGAACAGCTTGCGAGGACAGCTCAACTTGAGAGGACAGCTCAACTTGAGAGGACAGTTCAACTTGAGAGAACAGCTCAACTTGAGAGGACAGCTCAGCTAGAGAGGAGAGCGCAACTTGAGTGGACAGCTCTACTTCAGTGGACAGATCAACTTGAGAGGACAGCTCAACTTGAGAGGACAGCTCAACTTGAGAGGACAGCTCAACTTGAGTGGACAGCAAAGCTTGCGAGGACAGCACGGCTTGTGAGGACAGCACGGCTTACGAGGACAGCACGGCTGGCGAGGACAGCACAGGTTGCGAGGACAGCACAGCTTCCGAGGACAGCACAGCTTGCGAGGACAGCACGGCTTGCGAGGACAGAACAGCTTGCGAGGACAGCACAGCTTGTGAGGACAGCACAGCTTGCGAGGACAGCACAGCTTGCGAGGACAGCACAGCTTGCGAGGACAGCACAGCTTGCGAGGACAGCACAGCTTGCGAGGACAGCACAGCTTGCGAGGACAGCACAGCTTGCGAGGACAGCACAGCTTGCGAGGACAGCACAGCTTGCGAGGACAGCATGGCTTGCGAGGTCAGAACCGCTTGCGAGGACAGCACAGCTTGCGAGGACAGGACAGCTTGCGAGGACAGCACAGCTTGCGAGGACAGCACAGCTAGCGAGGACAGCACAGCTTGCGAGGACAGCACAGCTTGCGAGGACGGCACAATTTGCAAGGACAACACAGCTTGCGAGGACAGCACACCTTGCAAGGACAGCAAAGCTTGCGAGGAGAGCACACCTTGCGAGGACAGCAAAGCTTGCGAGGACAGCACAGCTTGTGGGGACAGCACAGTTTGTGGAGACAGCACAGCTTGTGGGGACAGCACAGCTTGGGACGACAGCACAGCTTGGGAGGACAGCAAAGCTTGCGAGGACAGCACAGCTTGCGAGGACAGCACAGCTTGCGAGGACAGCACAGCTTGCGAGGACAGCACAGCCTGCGAGGACGGCTCAACTTGCGAGGACAGCTCACCTCGAGATGACCGCTCAACTTGAGAGGAGAGCTCAACTTGAGAGGAGAGCTCAACTTGAGAGGAGAGCTCAATTTGAGAGGACAGCTCAACTTGAGAGGACAGCTCAACTAGAGAGGACAGGTCAACTAGAGAGGACAGCTCAACTAGAGAGGACAGTTCAACTAAAGAGGACAGTTCAACTAGAGAGGACAGATCAACTAGAGAGGACAGCTCAACTTAAGAAGACTGCTCAACTTGAGACGACAGCACAACTTTAGAGGACAGCACAGCTTGGGAGGACAGCACAGCTTGCGAGGACAGCACAGCTAGCGAGGACAGCACAGCTTGCGAGGACAGCACAGCTAGCGAGGACAGCACAGCTTGCGAGGACAGCTCAACTTGAGAGGACAGCTCAACTTGAGAGAACAGCTCAACTTGAGAGTACACCTCAACTTGAGAGGAGAGCTCAACTTGAGAGGAGAGCTCAACTTGAGAGGACAGCACAGCTAGCGAGGACAGCACAGCTTGCGAGGACAGCAAGGCTTGCGAGGACAACATGGCCTGCGAGGACAGCACAGCTTGCAGGGACAGCACAGCTTTCGAGGACAGCACAGCTTGCGAGGACAGCACAGCTTGAGAGGACAGCACAGCTAGCGAGGACAGCACAGCTTGCGAGGACAGCACAGCTTGCGAGGACAGCACAGCTTGCGAGGACAGCACAGCTAGCGAGGACATCACAGCTTGCGAGGGCAGCAAGGCTTGTGAGGACAACATGGCCTGCGAGGACAGCAACGCTTGCAGAAACAGCACAGCTTGCGAGTACAGCACAGCTTGCGAGGGCAGCACAGCTTGAGAGGACAGCACAGCTAGCGAGGACAGCACAGCTTGCGAGGACAGCAAGGCTTGCGAGGACAACATGGCCTGCGAGGACAGCACAGCTTGCAGGGACAGCACAGCTTTCGAGGACAGCACAGCTTGCGAGGACAGCACAGCTTGCAAGGACAGCACAGCTTGCGAGGACAGCACAACTTGCGAGGACAGCACAGCTTGCGAGGACAGCACAGCTTGCGAGGACAGCACAGCTAGCGAGGACAGCACAGCTTGCGAGGACAGCTCAACTTGAGAGGACAGCTCAACTTGAGAGAACAGCTCAACTTGAGAGTACACCTCAACTTGAGAGGAGAGCTCAACTTGAGAGGAGAGCTCAACTTGAGAGGAGAGCTCAACATTAGAGGAGATTTCAACTTGAGAGGACAGCTCAACTTGAGAGGACAGCTCAACTTTAGAGGACAGCACAACTCGAGATGACAGCACAACTTGAGATGACAGCACAACTTGGGTGGACAGCAGAGCTTGCGAGGACAGCAAAACTTGCGAGGACAGCACGGCTTGCAAGGACAGAACGGCTTGCGAGGACAGCACGGCTTGCGGGGACAGCACGGCCTGCGGGGACAGCACGGCTTGCGAGGACAGCACAGCTTCCGAGGACAGCACAGCTTGCGAGGACAGCACAGCTTGCGAGGACAGCACAGCTTGCGAGGACAGCACGGCTTGCGAGGACAGCACAGGTTGCGAGGACAGCACGGGTTGCGAGGACAGCACAGCTTCCGAGGACAGGACAGCTTGCGAGGACAGCACAGCTTGCGAGGACAGCACAGCTTGCAAGGACAGCACAGCGTGCGAGGACAGCACAGCTTGCGAGGACAGCACAGCTTGCGAGGACAGCACAGCTTGCGAGGACAACACAGCTAGCGAGGACAGCACAGCTTGCGAGGACAGCAAGGCTTGCGAGGACAGCACGGCTTGCGAGGACAGCACGGCTTGCGAGGACAGCACAGCTTGCGAGGACAGCTCATCTTGAGGGGACAGCTCAACTTGCGAGGACAGTTCAACTTGAGAGGAGAGCACAACTTGAGAGGAATGCTCAACTTTCGAGGACAGCAAAGCCTACGAGGCTAGCACGGCTTGCGAGGACAGCATGGCTTGCAAGGACAGCATGGCTTGCGAGGACAGCACAGCTTACGAGGACCGCACAGCTTGCGAGGACAGCACAGCTTGCGAGGGCCGAACAGCTTCCGAGGACAGCTCAACTTGAGAGGACTGCTCAACTTGAGAGGACAGTTCAACTTGAGAGAACAGCTCAACTTGAGAGGACAGCTCAGCTAGAGAGGACAGCGCAACTTGAGAGGACAGCGCAACTTGAGAGGACAGCTCTACTTGAGAGGACAGCTCAACTTGAGCGGTCAGCTCAACTTGAGAGGACAGCTCAACTTGAGTGGACAGCAAAGCTTGCGAGGACAGCACGGCTTGCGAGGACAGCACGGCTTGCGAGGACAGCACGGCTTGCGAGGACAGCACGGCTGGCGAGGACAGCACAGGTTGCGAGGACAGCACAGCTTCCGAGGACAGCACAGCTTGCGAGGACAGCACGGCTTGCGAGGACAGCACAGCTTGCGAGGACAGCACAACTTGCGAGGACAGCACAGCTTGCGAGGACAGCACAGCTTGCGAGGACAGCACAGCTTACGAGGACAGCCCAGCTTGCGAGGACAGCACAGCTTGCGAGGACAGCACAGCTTGCGAGGACAGCACGGCTTGCGAGGACAGCACGGCTTGCGAGGACAGAACCGCTTGCGAGGACAGCACAGCTTGCGAGGACAGCACAGCTTGCGAGGACAGCACAGCTTGCGAGGACAGCACAGCTTGCGAGGACAGCACAGCTAGCGAGGACATCACAGCTTGCGAGGGCAGCAAGGCTTGTGAGGACAACATGGCCTGCGAGGACAGCAACGCTTGCAGAAACAGCACAGCTTGCGAGTACAGCACAGCTTGCGAGGGCAGCACAGCTTGCGAGGACAGCACAGCTTGCGGGGACAGCACAGTTTGTGGAGACAGCACAGCTTGTGGGGACAGCACAGCTTGGGACGACAGCACAGCTTGGGAGGACAGCAAAGCTTGCGAGAACAGCACAGCTTGCGAGGACAGCACAGCTTGCGAGGACAGCACAACTTGCGAGGACAGCACAGCTTGCGAGGGCAGCACAGATTGCGAGGACAGCACAGCTTGCGAGGACGGCTCAACTTGAGAGGACAGCTCAACTAGAGACGACAGCACAACTTTCGAGGACAGCACAGCTTGGGAGGACAGCACAGCTTGCGAGGACCGCTAAAATTGCGAGGACAGCACGGCTTGCGAGGACAGCACGGCTTGCAAGAACAGCACAGCTTGCGAGCACAGCACGGCTTGCGAGGAGAGCACGGTTTGCGAGGACAGCACGGCTGGCCAGGACAGCACGGCTTGCGAAGACAGCACGCCTTGCGAGGACAGCACGGGTTGCGAGGACAGCACGGCTTGCGAGGACAGCACAGGTTGCGAGGACAGCACGGGATGCGAGGACAGCACAGCTTCCAAGGACAGGACAGCTTCCGAGGACAGCACAGCTTCCGAGGACAGCACAGCTTCCGAGGACAGCACAGCTTGCGAGGACAGCACAGCTTGCGGGGACAGCACAGCTAGCGAAGACAGCACAGCTTGCGAGGACTGCACAGCTTGCGAGGACAGCACAGCTTGCGAGGACAGCACTGCTTGCGAGGACAGCACTGCTTGCGAGGACAGCACATCTTGCGAGGACAGCACAGCTTGCGAGGACAGCACAGCTTGCGAGGACAGCACAGCTTGCGAGGACAGCACAGCTTGCGAGGACAGCACAGCTTGCGAGGACAGCACAGCTTGCGAGGACAGCACAGCTTGCGAGGACAGCACAGCTTGCGAGGACAGCACAGCTTGCGAGGACAGCACAGCTAGCGAGGACAGCACAGCTTGCGAGGACAGCAGGGCCTGCGAGGACAGCAATGCTTGCGAAGACAACATGGCCTGCGAGGTCAGCACGGCTTGCAGGGACAGCACAGCTTGCGAGGACAGCACAGCTTGCGAGGACAGCACAGCTTGCGAGGACAGCACAGCTTGCGAGGACAGCACAGCTTGCGAGGACAGCACAACTTGCGAGGACAGCACAACTTGCGAGGACAGCACAGCTTGCGAGGACAGCACAGCTTGCGAGGACAGCACAGCTAGCGAGGACAGCACAGCTTGCGAGGACAGCAAGGCTTGCGAGGACAGCACGGCCTGCGAGGACGGCACGGCTTGCAAGGACAGCACAGCTTGCGAGGACAGAACAGCTTGCGAGGACAGCACAGCTTGCGAGGACAACACAGCTTGCGAGGACAACACAGCTTGCGAGGACAGCACAACTTGCGAGGACAGCACAGCTTGCGAGAACAGCACACCTTGCGAGGACAGCTCAACTTGAGAGGACAGCTCAACTTGAGAGGACAGCTCAACTTGAGAGTACACCTCAACTTGAGAGGAGAGCTCAACTTGAGAGGAGAGCTCAACATGAGAGGAGAGCTCAACTTGAGAGGACAGCTCAACTTGAGAGGACAGCTCAACTTGAGAGGACAGCTCAACTTGAGAGGACAGCTCAACTTGAGAAGACAGCTCAACTTGACAGAACAGCTCACTTGAGAGGACAGCTCAACTTGAGAGGACAGTTCAACTTGAGAGGACAGCTCAACTTTAGAGGACAGCACAACTCGAGATGACAGCACAACTTGCGATGACAGCACAACTTGAGATGACAGCACAACTTGAGATGACAGCACAACTTGGGTGGACAGCACAGCTTGCGAGGACAGCAAAGGTTGCGAGGACAGCACGGCTTGCAAGGATAGAACGGCTTGCGAGGACAGCACGGCTTGTTGGGACAGAACGGCTTGTGGGGACAGCACGGCTTGCGAGGACAGCACAGCTTCCGAGGACAGCACAGCTTGCAAGCACAGCACAGCTTGCGAGGACAACACGGCTTGCGAGGACAGAACGGCTTGCGAGGCCAGCACAGGTTGCGAGGACAGCACGGGTTGCGAGGACAGCACAGCTTCCAAGGACAGGACAGCTTCCGAGGACAGCACAGCTTCTGAGGACAACACAGCTTCCGAGGACAGCACAGCTTGCGAGGACAGCACAGCTTGCAAGGACAGCACAGCTAGCGAAGACAGCACAGCTTGCGAGGACTGCACAGCTTGTGAGGACAGCACAGCTTGCGAGGACAGCACAGCTTGCGAGGACAGCACAGCTTGCGAGGACAGCACAGCTTGCGAGGACAGCACAGCTTGCGAGGACAGCACAGCTTGCGAGGACAGCACAGCTTGCGAGGACAGCACAGCTTGCGAGGACAGCACAGCTTGTGAGGACAGCACAGCTTGCGAGGACAGCACAGCTTGCGAGGACAGCACAGCTTGCGAGGACAGCAAGGCTTGCGAGGACAGCAAGGCTTGCGAGGACATCACGGCTTGCGAGGACAGCACGGCTTGCGAGGACAGCACGGCTTGCGAGGACAGCACAGCTTGCGAGGACCACACAGCTTGCGAGGACAGCACAGCTTGCGAGGACAGAACAGCTTGCGAGGACAGCTCAACTTGAGAGGATAGCTCAACTTGAGAGGACAGTTCAACTTGAGAGAACAGGTGAACTAAAGAGGACAGCTCAGCTAGAGAGGACAGCGCAACTTGAGAGGACAGCTCTACTTGAGAGGACAGCTCAACTTGAGAGGACAGCTCAACTCGAGAGGACAGCTCAACTTGAGCGGACAGCAAAGCTTGCGAGGACAGCACGGCTTGCGAGGACAGCACGGCTTGCGAGGACAGCACGGCTTGCGAGGACAGCACGGCTTGCGACGACAGCACGGCTGGCGAGGACAGCACAGGTTGCGAAGACAGCCCAGTTTCCGAGGACAGCACAGCTTGCGAGGACAGCACGGCTTGCGAGGACAGCACAGCTTGCGAGGAGAGCACAGCTTGCGAGGACAGCACATCTTGCGAGGACAGCACAGCTTGCGAGGACAGCACAGCTTGCGAGGACAGCACAGCTTGCGAGGACAGCACAGCTTGCGAGGACAGCACAGCTTGCGAGGACAGCACAGCTTGCGAGGACAGCACAGCTTGCGAGGACAGCACAGCTTGCGAGGACGGCTCAACTTGAGAGGACAGCTCACCATGAGATGACCGCTCAACTTGAGGGGAGAGCTCAACTTGAGAGGAGAGCTCAACTTGAGAGGAGAGCTCAACTTGAGAGGAGAGCTCAACTTGAGAGGAGAGCTCAATTTGAGAGGAAAGCTCAACTTGAGAGGTCAGCTCAACTAGGGAGGACAGCTCAACTAGAGAGGACAGCTCAACTAGAGAGCACAGCTCAACTAAAGAGGACAGTTCAACTAGAGAGGACAGATCAACTAGAGAGGACAGCTCAACTTGAGAGGACAGCTCAACTTAAGAGGACAGCTCAACTTGAGAGGACAGCTCAACTTGAGACGACAGCACAACTTTTGAGGACAGCACAGCTTGGGAGGGCAGCACAGCTTGCGAGGACCGCTAAAATTGCGAGGACAGCATGGCTTGCGAGGACAGCACGGCTTGCAAGAACAGCACAGCTTGCGAGGACAGCACGACTTGCGAAGACAGCATGGTTTGCGAGGACAGCACGGCTTGCCAGGACAGCACGGCTTGCGAGGACAGCACGCCTTGCGAGGACAGCACGGGTTGCGAGGACAGCATGGCTTGCGAAGACAGCACAGGTTGCGAGGACACCACGGGTTGCGAGGAAAGCCCAGCTTCCGAGGACAGGACAGCTTCCGAGGACAGCACAGCTTCTGAGGACAACACAGCTTCCGAGGACAGCACTGCTTGCGAGGACAGCACAGCTTGCGAGGACAGCACAGCTAGCGAAGACAGCACAGCTTGCGAGGACTGCACAGCTTGCGAGGACAGCACAGCTAGCGAGGACAGCACAGCTTGCGAGGACAGCACAGCATGCGAGGACAGCACAGCTTGCGAGGACAGCACAGCTTGCGAGGACAGCACAGCTTGCGAGGACAGCACAGCTTGCGAGGACAGCACAGCTTGCGAGGACAGCACAGCTTGCGAGGACAGCACAGCTTGCGAGGACAGCACAGCTAGCGAGGACAGCACAGCTAGCGAGGACAGCACAGCTTGCGAGGACAGCAGGGCTTGCGAGGACAGCACGGCCTGCGAGGACAGCACGGCTTGCAGGGACAGCACAGCTTGCGAGGACAGCACAGCTTGCTAGACAGCACAGCTTGCGAGGACAGCACAGCTTGCGAGGACAGCACAACTTGCGGGGACAGCACAGCTTGCGAGGACAGCACAGCTTGCAAGGACAGCACAGCTTGCGATGATAGCACAGCTTGCGGGGACAGCACAGCTTGCGAGGACAGTAAAGCTTGGGAGAACAGCACATCTTGCGAGGACAGCACAGCTTGCGAGGACAGCACAGCTTGCGAGGACAGCTCAACTTGAGGGGACAGCTCAACTTGAGAGGACAGATCAACTTGAGAGTACATCTCAACTTGAGAGGAGAGCTCAACTTGAGAGGAGAGCTCAACATGAGAGGAGAGCTCAACTTGAGAGGACAGCTCAACTTGAGAGGACAGCTCAACTTGAGAGGACAGCTCAACTTGAGAGGACAGCTCAACTTGAGAGGACAGCTCAACTTGGCAGAACAGCTCAACTTGAGAGGACAGCTCAACTTGAGAGGACAGTTCAACTTGAGAAGACAGCTCAACTTTAGAGAACAGCACAACTCGAGATGACAGCACAACTTGAGATAACAGCACAACTTGGGTGGACAGCACAGCTTGCGAGGACAGCAAAGCTTGCGAGGACAACATGTCTTGCAAGGACAGAACGGCTTGCGAGGACAGCATGGCTTGCGAGGACAGCAAGGCTTGCGAGGACAGCACGGCTTGCGAGGACAACACGGCTTGAAAGGACAGCACAGCTTGCGAGGACAGCTCAACTTGAGAGGACAGCTCAAGTTGCGAGGACAGTTCAACTTGAGAGGAGAGCCCAACTTGAGAGGACTGCTCAACTTTCGAGGACAGCAAAGCCGACGAGGCTAGCACGGCTTGCGAGGACAGCACGGCTTGCAAGGACAGCACGGCTTGCGAGGACAGCACAGCATGCGAGGACCGCACAGCTTGCGAGAACAGCACAGCTTGCGAGGACAGAACAGCTTGCGAGGACAGCTCAACTTGAGAGGACAGCTCAACTTGAGAGGACAGTTCAACTTGAGAGAACAGCTGAACTTGAGAGGACAGCTCAGCTAGAGAGGACAGCGCCACTTGATAGGACAGCTCTACTTGAGAGGACAGCTGAAATTGACAGGACAGCTCAACTTGAGAGGACAGTTCAATTTGAGTGGACAGCAAAGTTTGCGAGGACAGCACAGCTTGCGAGGACAGCACAGCTTGCGAGGACAGCACAGCTTGCGAGGACAGCACAGCTTGCGAGGACAGCACAGCTTGCGAGGACAGCACAGCTTGCGAGGACAGCACAGCTAGCGAGGACAGCACAGCTTGCGAGGACAGCAAGGCTTGCGAGGATAGCACGGCCTGCGAGGACAGCATGGCCTGCAAGGACAGCACGGCTTGCAGGGACAGCACAGCTTGCGAGGACAGCACAGCTTGCTAGACAGCACAGCTTGCGAGGACAGCACAGCTTGCGAGGACAGCACAACTTCCAAGGACAGCACAGCTTGCGAGGACAGCACAGCTTTCGAGGACAGCACAGCTAGCGAGGACAGCACAGCTTGCGAGGACAGCAAGGCTTGCGAGGACAGCACGGCCTGCGAGGACAACATGGCTTGCAAGGACAGCACAGCTTGCGATGACAGCACAGATTGCGGGGACAGCACAGCTTGCGAGGACAGTACAGCTTGCGAGGACAGCACAGCTTGCGAGGACAGCACAACTTGCGAGGACAGCACAGCTTGCGAGGACAGCTCAACTTGAGAGGACAGCACAGCTTGCGAGGACAGCTCAACTTGAGAGGACAGCTCAACTTGAGAGGACAGATCAACTTGAGAGTACATCTCAACTTGAGAGGAGAGCTCAACTTGAGAGGAGAGCTCAACATGAGAGGAGAGCTCAACTTGAGAGGACAGCTCAACTTGAAAGGACAGCTCAACTTGAGAGGAGAGCTCAACTTGAGAGGACAGCTCAAATTGACAGAACAGCTCAACTTGAGAGGACAGCTCAAATTGAGAGGACAGTTCAACTTGAGAGGACAGCTCAACTTTAGAGCACAGCACAACTCGAGATGACAGCACAACTTGAGATGACAGCACAACTTGGGTGGACAGCACAGCTTGCGAGGACAGCAAAGCTTGCGAGGACAGCATGTCTTGCAAGGACAGAACAGCTTGCGAGGACAGCACGGCTTGCGGGGACATCACGGCTTGCGGGGACAGCACGGCTTGCGAGGACAGCACAGCTTGCGAGGACAGCACAGCTTGCGAGGACTGCACAGCTTGCGAGGACAACACGGCTTGCAAGGACAGCACGGCTTGCGAGGACAGCACGGCTTGCGAGGACAGCACAGGTTTCGAGGACAGCACGGGTTGCGAGGACAGCACAGCTTCCGAGGAAATGACAGCTTCTGAGGACAGCACAGCTTCTGAGGACAACACAGCTTCCGAGGACAGCACAGCTTGCGAGGACAGCACAGCTTGCGAGGACAGCACAGCTAGCGAAGACAGCACAGCTTGCGAGGACTGCACAGCTTGCGAGGACAGCACAGCTTGCGAGGAAAGCACTGCTTGCGAGGACAGCACAGCTTGCGAGGACAGCACAGCTTGCGAGGACAGCACAGCTTGCGTGGACAGCACAGCTTGCGAGGACAGCACAGCTTGCGAGGACAGCAAGGCTTGCGAGGACAGCACAGCTTGCGAGGACAGCACGGCTTGCAAGGACAGCACAGCTTGCGAGGACAACTCAACTTGAGAGAACAGCTCAACTTGAGAGGACAGTTCAACTTGAGAGGACAGTTCAACTTGAGAGAACAGCTGAACTTGAGAGGACAGCTAAGCTAGAGAGGACAGCGCAACGTGATAGGACAGCTCTACTTGAGAGGACAGCTCAACTTGACAGGACAGATCAACTTGAGAGGACAGTTCAACTTGAGTGGACAGCAAAGTTTGCGAGGACAGCACAGCTTGCGAGGACAGCACGGCTTGCGAGGACAGCACGGCTTGCGAGGACAGGACGGCTGGCGAGGACAACATGGCCTGCGAGGACAGCACGGCTTGCAGAAACAGCACAGCTTGCGTGGACAGCACAGCTTGCGAGGACAGCACAGCTTGCGAGGACAGCACAGCTTGCGAGGACAGCACAGCTTGCGAGGACAGCACAACTTGCGAGGACAGCACAGCTTGCGAGGACAGCACAGCTTGCGAGGACAGCACAGCTAGCGAGGACAGCACAGCTTGCGAGGACAGCAAGGCTTGCGAGGACAGCAAGGCTTGCGAGGACAGCACGGCCTGCGAGGACAGCACAGCTTGCGAGGACAGCACAGCTTGCGAGGACAGCACAGTTTGCGAGGACAGCACAACTTGCAAGGAACTCATGGCTTGCGAGGACAGCACGGCTTGCGAGGACAGCACAGCTTGCGAGGACAGCTCATCTTGAGGGGACAGCTCAACTTGCGAGGACAGTTCAACTTGAGAGGAGAGCACAACTTGAGAGGACTGCTCAACTTTCGAGGACAGCAAAGCCTACGAGGCTAGCACGGCTTGCGAGGACAGCACGGCTTGCAAGGACAGCACGGCTTGTGAGGACAGCACAGCTTACGAGGACCGCACAGCTTGCGAGGACAGCACAGCTTGCGAGGACCGAACAGCTTCCGAGGACAGCTCAACTTGAGAGGACTGCTCAACTTGAGAGGACAGTTCAACTTGAGAGAACAGCTCAACTTGAGAGGACAGCTCAGTTAGAGAGGACAGCTCAACTTGAGAGGACAGCTCTACTTGAGAGGACAGCTCGACTTGAGAGGACAGCTCAACTTGAGAGGACAGCTCAACTTGAGTGGACAGCAAAGCTTGCGAGGACAGCACGGCTTGCGAGGACAGCACGGCTTGCGAGGACAGCACGGCTTGCGAGGACAGCACGGCTGGCGAGGACAGCACGGCTGGCGAGGACAGCACAGGTTGCGAGGACAGCACAGCTTCCGAGGACAGCACAGCTTGCGAGGAGAGCACGGCTTGTGAGGACAGCACAGTTTGCGAGGATAGCAAAGCTTGCGAGGACAGCACAGCTTGCGAGGACAGCACAGCTTACGAGGACAGCACAGCTTGCGAGGACAGCACAACTTGCGAGGACAGCACAGCTTGGGAGGACAGCACAGCTTGCGAGGACAGCACAGCTAGCGAGGACAGCACAGCTTGCGAGAACAGCAAGGCTTGCGAGGACAGCACGGCCTGCGAGGACGGCATGGCTTGAGAGGAGAGGACAGCTTGCGAGGACAGCACAGCTTGCGAGGACAGCACAGCTTGCGAGGACAGCACAGCTTGCGAGGACAGCACAACTTGCGAGGACAGCACAACTTGCGAGGACAGCACGGCTTGCGAGGACAGCACGGCTTGCGAGGACAGCACAGCTTGCGAGGACAGCTCATCTTGAGGGGACAGCTCAACTTGCGAGGACAGTTCAACATGAGAGGAGAGCACAACTTGAGAGGACTGCTCAACTTTCGAGGACAGCAAAGCCTACGAGGCTAGCACGGCTTGCGAGGACAGCACGGCTTGCAAGGACAGCACGGCTTGCGAGGACAGCACAGCTTACGAGGACCGCACAGCTTGCGAGGACAGCACAGCTTGCGAGGACCGTACAGCTTCCGAGGACAGCTCAACTTGAGAGGACTGCTCAACTTGAGAGGACAGTTCAACTTGAGAGAGCAGCTCAACTTGAGAGGACAGCTCAGCTAGAGAGGACAGCGCAACTTGAGAGGACAGCTCTACTTGAGAGGACAGCTCAACTTGAGAGGACAGCTCAACTTGAGTGGACAGCAAAGCTTGCGAGGACAGCACGGCCTGCGAGGACAGCACGGCTTGCGAGGACAGCACGGCTTGCGAGGACAGCAAGGCTGGCGAGGACAGCACAGGTTGCGAGGACAGCAAGGCTGGCGAGGACAGCACAGGTTGCGAGGACAGCACAGCTTCCGAGGACAGCACAGCTTGCGAGGACAGCACGGCTTGCGAGGACAGCACAGCTTGCGAGGACAGCACAGCTTGCGAGGACAGCACAGCTTGCGAGGATAGCACAGCTTGCGAGGACAGCACAGCTTGCGAGGACAGCACAGCTTGCGAGGACAGCACAGCTTGCGAGGACAGCACAGCTTGCGAGGACAGCACAGCTTGCGAGGACAGCACAGCTTGCGAGGACAGCACGGCTTGCGAGGACAGCACGGCTTGCGAGGACAGAACCGCTTGCGAGGACAGCACAGCTTGCGAGGACAGCACAGCTTGCGAGGACAGCACAGCTTGCGAGGACAGCACAGCTTGCGAGGACAGCACAGCTAGCGAGGACAGCACAGCTTGCGAGGACAGCAAGGCTTGCGAGGACAACATGGCCTGCGAGGACAGCACGGCTTGCAGAAACAGCACAGCTTGCGAGGACAGCACAGCTTGCGAGGACAGCACAGCTTGCGAGGACAGCACAGCTTGCGAGGACAGCACAGCTTGCGGGGACAGCACAGTTTGTGGAGACAGCACAGCTTGTGGGGACAGCACAGCTTGGGACGACAGCACAGCTTGGGAGGACAGCAAAGCTTGCGAGGACAGCACAGCTTGCGAGGACAGCACAGTTTGCGAGGACAGCACAACTTGCGAGGACAGCACAGCTTGCGAGGACAGCACAGCTTGCGAGGACAGCACAGCTTGCAAGGACGGCTCAACTTGAGAGGACAGCTCACCTTGAGAGGAGAGCTCAACTTGAGAGGAGAGCTCAACTTGAGAGGAGAGCTCAATTTGAGAGGGGAGCTCAACTTGAGAGGACAGCTCAACTAGAGAGGACAGCTCAACTAGAGAGGACAGCTCAACTAGAGATGACAGCTCAACTAGAGAGGACAGCTTAACTAAAGAGGACAGTTCAACTAGAGAGGACAGATCAACTAGAGAGGACAGCTCAACTTGAGAGGACAGCTCAACTTAAGAGGACAGCTCAACTTGAGAGGACAGCTCAACTAGAGACGACAGCACAACTTTCGAGGACAGCACAGCTTGGGAGGACAGCACAGCTGGCGAGGACCGCTAAAATTGCGAGGACAGCACGGCTTGCGAGGACAGCACGGCTTGCAAGGACAGCACAGCTTGCGTGGACAGCACGGATTGCGAGGACAGCACGGTTTGCGAGGACAGCACGTCTTGCCAGGACAGCACGGCTTGCGAGGACAGCACACCTTGCGAGGTCAGCACGGGTTGCGAGGACAGCATGGCTTGCGAGGACAGCACAGGTTGCGAGGACAGCACAGGTTGCGAGGACAGCACAGCTTCAGAGACAGGACAGCTTCCGAGGACAGCACAGCTTCCGAGGACAACACAGCTTCCGAGGACAGCACAGCTTGCGAGGACAGCACAGCTTGCGGGGACAGCACAGCTAGCGAAGACAGCACAGCTTGCGAGGACTGCACAGCTTGCGAGGACAGCACAGCTTGCGAGGACAGCACAGCTTGCGAGGACAGCACAGCTTGCGAGGACAACACAGCTTGCGAGGACAGCACAGCTTGCGAGGACAGCACAGCTTGCGAGGACAACACGGATTGCGAGGACAGCACGGTTTGCGAGGACAGCACAGGTTTCGAGGACAGCACGGATTGCGAGGACAGCACAGCTTCCGAGGACAGCACAGCTTGCGAGCACAGCTAGCGAAGACAGCACAGCTTGCGAGGACTGCACAGCTTGCGAGGACAGCACAGCTTGCGAGGACAGCACAGCTTGCGAGGACAGCACTGCTTGCGAGGACAGCACAGCTTGCGAGGACAGCACAGCTTGCGAGAACAGCACAGCTTGCGAGGACAGCACAGCTTGCAAGGACAGCACTGCTTGCGAGGACAGCACAGCATGCGAGGACAGCTCAACTTGAGAGGACAGCACAGCTTGCGAGGACAGCACAGCTTGTGAGGACAGCACAGCTAGCGAGGACAGCACACCTTGCGAGGACAGCTCAACCTGAGAGGACAGCTCAAGTTGCAAGGACAGTTCAACTTGAGAGGAGAGCCCAACTTGAGAGGACTGCTCAACTTTCGAGGACAGCAAAGCCTACGAGGCTAGCACGGCTTGCGAGGACAGCACGGCTTGCAAGGACAGCACGGCTTGCGAGGACAGCACAGCATGCGAGGACCGCACAGCTTGCAAGGACAGCACAGCTTGCGAGGACAGAACAGCTTGCGAGGACAGCTCAACTTGAGAGGACAGCTCAGCTAGAGAGGACAGCGCAACTTGATAGGACAGCTCTACTTGAGAGGACAGATCAACTTGACAGGACATCTCAACTTGAGAGGACAGTTCAACTTGAGTGGACAGCAAAGTTTGCGAGGATAGCACGGCTTGCGAGGACAGCACAGCTTGCGAGGACAGCACAGCTTGCGAGGACAGCACAGCTTGCGAGGACAGCACAGCTTGCGAGGACAGCGCAGCTTGCGAGGACAGCACAGCTTGCGAGGACAGCACAGCTTTGAGGAAAGCACGGCTTGCGAGGACAGCACGGCTTGCGAGGACAGCACGGCTTGCGATGACAGCACCGCTTGCGAGGACAGAACCGCTTGCGAGGACAGCACATCTTGCGAGGACAGCACAGCTTGCGAGGACAGCACAGCTTGCGAGGACAGCACAGCTTGCGAGGACAGCACAGCTAGCGAGGACAGCTCAGCTTGCGAGGACAGCAAGGCTTGCGAGGACAACATGGCCTGCGAGGACAGCACGGCTTGCAGAAACAGCACAGCTTGCGAGGACAGCACAGCTTGCGAGGACAGCACAGCTTGCGAGGACAGCACAGCTTGCGGGGACAGCACAGTTTGTGGAGACAGCACAGCTTGTGGGGACAGCACAGCTTGGGACGACAGCACAGCTTGGGAGGACAGCAAAGCTTGCGAGGACAGCACAGCTTGCGAGGACAGCACAGCTTGCAAGGACAGCACAACTTGCGAGGACAGCACAGCTTGCGAGGACAGCACAGCTTGCGAGGACAGCACAGCTTGCGAGGACTGCACAACTTTCGAGGACAGCTCAGCTAGAGAGGACAGCGCAACTTGATAGGACAGCTCTACTTGAGAGGACAGCTCAACTTGACAGGACAGCTCAACTTGAGAGGACAGTTCAACTTGAGTGGACAGCAAAGTTTGCGAGGACAGCACGGCTTGCCAGGACAGCACGGCTTGCGAGAACAGCACAGCTTGCGAGGACAGCACGGCTTGCGAGGACAGCACGGTTTGCGAGGACAGCACGGCTTGCCAGGACAGCACGGCTTGCGAGGACAGCACACCTTGCGAGGTCAGCACGGGTTGCGAGGACAGCATGGCTTGCGAGGACAGCACGGGTTGCGAGGACAGCACGGGTTGCGAGGACAGCACAGCTTCCGAGGACAGGACAGCTTCCGAGGACAGCACAGCTTCCGAGGACAACACAGCTTCCGAGGACAGCACAGCTTGCGAGGACAGCACAGCTTGCGGGGACAGCACAGCTAGCGAAGACAGCACAGCTTGCGAGGACAGCACAGCTTGCGAGGACAGTACAGCTTGCGAGGACAGCACAGCTTGCGAGGACAGCACAGCTTGCGAGGACAACACAGCTTGCGAGGACAGCACAGCTTGCGAGGACAGCACAGCTTGCGAGGACAGCACAGCTTGCGAGGACAGCACAGCTTGCGAGGACAGCACAGCTAGCGAGGACAGCACAGCTTGCGAGGACAGCAAGGCTTGCGAGGACAGCACGGCCTGCGAGGACAGCACGGCCTGCGATGACAGCACGGCTTGCAGGGACAGCACAGCTTGCGAGGACAGCACAGCTTGCGAGGACAGCACAGCTAGCGAGGACAGCACAGCTTGCGAGGACAGCAAGGCTTGCGAAGACAACATGGCCTGCGAGGACAGCACAGCTTGCAGGGACAGCACAGCTTGCGAGGACAGCACAGCTTGCGAGGACAGCACAGCTTGCGAGGACAGCACAGCTTGCGAGGACAGCACAGCTTGCGAGGACAGCACAGCTTGCGAGGACAGCACAACTTGCGAGGACAGCACAGCTTGCGAGGACAGCACAGCTTGCGAGGACAGCACAGCTAGCGAGGACAGCACAGCTAGCGAGGACAGCACAGCTTGCGAGGACAGCAAGGCTTGCGAGGACAGCAAGGCTTGCGAGGACAGCAAGGCTTGCGAGGACAGCACGGCCTGCGAGGACAGCACGGCTTGCAGGGACAGCACAGCTTGCGAGGACAGCACAGCTTGCGAGGACAGCACAGCTTGCGAGAACAACAAAGCTTGCGAGGACAGCACAACTTGCGAGGACAGCACAGCTTGCGAGAACAGCACACCTTGCGAGGACAGCTCAACTTGAGAGGACAGCTCAACTTGAGAGGACAGCTCAACTTGAGAGGACAGCTCAACTTGAGAGTACACCTCAACTTGAGAGGAGAGCTCAACTTGAGAGGAGAGCTCAACATGAGAGGAGAGCTCAACTTGAGAGGACAGCTCAACTTGAGAGGACAGCTCAACTTGAGAGGACAGCTCAACTTGAGAAGGCAGCTCAACTTGACAGAACAGCTCAACTTGAGAGGACAGCTCAACTTGAGAGGACAGTTCAACTTGAGAGGACAGCTCAACTTTAGAGGACAGCACAACTCGAGATGACAGCACAACTTGAGATGACAGCACAACTTGGGTGGACAGCACAGCTTGCGAGCACAGCAAAGCTTGCGAGGACAGCACGGCATGCAAGGACAGAACGGCTTGCGAGGACAGCATGGCTTGTTAGGACAGCACAGCTTGCGGGGACAGCACGGCTTGCGAGGACAGCACAGCTTCCGAGGACAGCACAGCTTGCGAGCACAGCACAGCTTGCGAGGACAATACGGCTTGCGAGGTCAGCACGGCTTGCGAGGCCGGCACAGGTTGTGAGGACAGCACGGGTTGCGAGGACAGCACAGCTTCCGAGGACAGCACAGCTTCCGAGGACAGCACAGCTTCTGAGGACAACACAGCTTCCGAGGACAGCACAGCTTGCGAGGACAGAACAGCTAGCAAGGACAGCACAGCTAGCAAGGACAGCACAGCTAGCGAAGACAGCACAGCTTGCGAGGACTGCACAGCTTGCGAGGACAGCACAGCTTGCGAGGACAGCACAGCTTGCGAGGACAGCACAGCTTGTGAGGACAGCACAGCTTGTGAGGACAGCACAGCTTGCGAGAACAGCACAGCTTGCGAGGACAGCAAGGCTTGCGAGGACAGCACGGCTTGCGAGGACAGCACGGCTTGCGAGGACAGCACGGCTTGCGAGGACAGCACGGCTTGCGAGGACAGCACAGCTTGCGATGACAGCTCAACTTGAGAGGACAGCTCAAGTTGCGAGGACAGTTCAACTTGAGAGGAGAACACAACTTGAGAGGACTGCTCAATTTTCGAGGACAGCAATGCCTACGAGGCTAGCATGGCTTGCGAGTACAGCATGGCTTGCAAGGACAGCACGGCTTGCAAGGACAGCACAGCTTGCGAGGACAGCACAGCTTGCGAGGACAGCAAAGCTTGCGAGGACAGCACAGCTTGCGAGGACAGCACAGCTTGCGAGGACAGCACAGCTTGCGAGGACAGCACAGCTTGCGAGGACAGCACAGCTTGCGAGGACAGCACAGCTTGCGAGGACAGCACAGCTTGCGAGGACAGCACAGCTTGCGAGGACTGCACAGCTTGCGAGGACAGCACAGCTTGCGAGGACAGCACTGCTTGCGAGGACAGCACAGCTTGCGAGGACAGCACAGCTTGTGAGGACAGCACAGCTTGCGTGGACAGCACAGCTTGCGAGGACAGCACAGCTTGCGAGGACAGCACGGCTTGCGAGGACAGCACAGCATGCGAGGACAGCTCAACTTGAGAGGACAGCACAGCTTGCGAGGACAGCTCAACTTGAGAGGACAGCACAGCTTGCGAGGACAGCACAGCTTGCGAGGACAGCACAGCTAGCGAGGACAGCACACCTTGCGAGGACAGCTCAACTTGAGAGGACAGCTCAAGTTGCAAGGACAGTTCAACTTGAGAGGAGAGCCCAACTTGAGAGGACTGCTCAACTTTCGAGGACAGCAAAGCCTACGAGGCTAGCACGGCTTACGATGACAGCACGGCTTGCAAGGACAGCACGGCTTGCGAGGACAGCACAGCATGCGAGGACCGCACAGCTTGCGAGGACAGCACAGCTTGCGAGGACAGAACAGCTTGCGAGGACAGCTCAACTTGAGAGGACAGCTCAACTTGATAGGACAGCTCTACTTGAGAGGACAGCTCAACTTGACAGGACAGCTCTACGTGAGAGGACAGCTCAACTTGACAGGACAGCTCAACTTGAGAGGACAGTTCAACTTGAGTGGACAGCAAAGTTTGCGAGGATAGCACGGCTTGCGAGAACAGCACAGCTTGCGAGGACAGCACAGCTTGCGAGGACAGCACAGCTTGCGAGGACAGCGCAGCTTGCGAGGACAGCGCAGCTTGCGAGGACAGCACAGCTTGCGAGGACAGCACAGCTTGCGAGGACAGCACGGCTTGCGAGGACGGCACGGCTTGCGAGGACAGAACCGCTTGCGAGGACAGCACAGGTTTCGAGGACAGCACAGCTTGCGAGGACAGCACAGCTTGCGAGGACAGCACAGCTTGCGAGGACAGCACAGCTTGCGAGGACTGCACAGCTTGCGAGGACAGCACAGCTTGCGAGGACAGCACAGCTTGCGAGGACAGCACAGCTTGCGAGGACAGCTCAACTTGAGAGGACAGCTCAAGTTGCGAGGACAGTTCAACTTGAGAGGAGAGCCCAACTTGAGAGGACTGCTCAACTTTCGAGGACAGCTCAGCTAGAGAGGACAGCGCAACTTGATAGGACAGCTCTACTTGAGAGGACAGCTCAACTTGACAGGACAGCTCAACTTGAGAGGACAGTTCAACTTGAGTGGACAGCAAAGTTTGCGAGGACAGCACAGCTTGCGAGGACAGCACGGCTTGCGAGGACAGCAAGGCTAACAAGGAGAGCACGGCTGGCGAGGACAGCACAGGTTGTGAGGACAGCACAGCTTCCAAGGACAGCACAGCTTGCGAGGACAGCACGGCTTGCGAGGACAGCACAGCTTGCGAGAACAGCACAGCTTGCGAGGACAGCACAGCTTGCGAGGACAGCACGGCTTGCGAGGACAGCACGGCTTGCGAGGACAGAACTGCTTGCGAGGACAGCACAGCTTGCGAGGACAGCACAGCTTGCGAGGACAGCACAGCTTGCGAGGACAGCACAGCTTGCGAGGACAGCACAGCTTGCGAGGACAGCACAACTTGCGAGGACAGCACAGCTTGCGAGGACAGCTCAACTTGAGAGGACAGCTCAACTTGAGAGGACAGCTCGACTTGAGAGGACAGCTCGACTTGAGAGGACAGCTCGACTTGAGAGGACAGCTCAACTTGAGAGTACACCTCAACTTGAGAGGAGAGCTCAACTTGAGAGGAGAGCTCAACATGAGAGGAGATTTCAACTTGAGAGGACAGCTCAACTTGAGAGGACAGCTCAACTTGAGAGGACAGCTCAACTTGAGAGGACAGCTCAACTTGAGAAGACAGCTCAACTTGACAGAACAGCTCAACTTGAGAGGCCAGCTCAACTTGAGAGGACAGCTCAACTTTAGAGGACAGCACAACTCGAGATGACAGCACAACTTGAGATGACAGCACAACTTGGGTGGACAGCACAGCTTGCGAGGACAGCAAAGCTTGCGAGGACAGAACGGCTTGCAAGGACAGAACGGCTTGGGAGGACAGCACGGCTTGCGGGGACAGCATGGCCTGCGGGGACAGCACGGCTTGCGAGGACAGCACAGCTTCCGAGGACAGCACAGCTTGCGAGGACAGCACAGCTTGCGAGGACAGCACAGCTTGCGAGGACAGAACAGCTTGCGAGGACAGCTCAACTTGAGAGGACAGCTCAACTTGAGAGGACAGCTCAACTTGAGAGGACAGCTCAACTTGAGAGGACAGTTCAACTTGAGTGGACAGCAAAGTTTGCGAGGACAGCACGGCTTGCGATGATAGCACGGCTTACGAGGACAGCACGGCTGGCGAGGACAGCACAGGTTGCGAGGACAGCACAGCTTCCGAGGACAGCACAGCTTGCGAGGACAGCACGGCTTGCGAGGACAGCACAGCTTGCGAGGACAGCACAGCTTGCGAGGACAGCACATCTTGCGAGGACAGCACAGCTTGCGAGGACAGCACAGCTTGCGAGGACAGCACAGCTTGCGAGGACCGCACAGCTTGCGAGGACAGCACAGCTTGCGAGGATTGCAAAGCTTGCGAGGACAGCACGGCTTGCGAGGACAGCACGGCTTGCGAGGACAGAACCGCTTGCGAGGACAGCACAGCTTGCGAGGACAGCACGGCTTGCAAGGACAGCACGGCTTGCGAGGACAGCACGGCTTGTGAGGACAGCACGGCTTGCAAGGACAGCACAGCTTGCGAGGACAACTCAACTTGAGAGAACAGCTCAACTTGAGAGGACAGTTCAACTTGAGAGGACAGTTCAACTTGAGAGAACAGCTGAACTTGAGAGGACAGCTAAGCTAGAGAGGACAGCGCAACTTGATAGGACAGCTCTACTTGAGAGGACAGCTCAACTTGACAGGTAAGATCAACTTGAGAGGACAGTTCAACTTGAGTGGACAGCAAAGTTTGCGAGGACAGCACAGCTTGCGAGGACAGCACGGCTTGCGAGGACAGCACGGCTTGCGAGGACAGGACGGCTGGCGAGGACAGCACAGGTTGCGAGGACAGCACAGCTTCCGAGGACAGCACGGCTTGCGAGGACAGCACGGCTTGCGAGGATAGCACGGCTTGCGAGGATAGCACAGCTTGCGAGGACAGCACAGCTTGCGAGGACAGCACAGCTTGCGAGGACAGCACAGCTTGCGAGGACAGCACAGCTTGCGAGGATAGCACAGCTTGCGAGGACAGCACAGCTTGCGAGGACAGCACAGCTTGCGAGGACAGCACGGCTTGCGAGGACTCACGGCCTGCGAGGACAGAACCGCTTGCGAGGACAGCACAGCTTGCGAGTACAGCACAGCTTGCGAGGACAGCACAGCTTGCGAGGACAGCACAGCTTGCGAGGACAGCACAGCTAGCGAGGACAGCACAGCTAGCGAGGACAGCACAGCTTGCGAGGACAGCAAGGCTTGCGAGGACAACATGGCCTGCGAGGACAGCACGGCTTGCAGAAACAGCACAGCTTGCGTGGATAGCACAGCTTGCGAGGACAGCACAGCTTGCGAGGACAGCACAGCTTGCGAGGACAGCACAGCTTGCGAGGACAGCACAACTTGCGAGGACAGCACAGCTTGCGAGGACAGCACAGCTAGCGAGGACAGCACAGCTTGCGAGGACAGCACAGCTTGCGAGGACAGCACAGCTTGCGAGGACAGCACGGCCTGCGAGGACAGCACGGCCTGCGAGGACAGCACAGCTTGCGAGGACAGCACAGCTTGCGAGGACAGCACAGTTTGCGAGGACAGCACAACTTGCGAGGAACTAGTGGCTTGCGAGGACAGCACGGCTTGCGAGGACAGCACAGCTTGCGAGGACAGCTCATCTTGAGGGGACAGCTCAACTTGCGAGGACAGTTCAACTTGAGAGGAGAGCACAACTTGAGAGGACTGCTCAACTTTCGAGGACAGCAAAGCCTACGAGGCTAGCACGGCTTGCGAGGACAGCACGGCTTGCAAGGACAGCACGGCTTGTGAGGACAGCACAGCTTACGAGGACCGCACAGCTTGCGAGGACAGCACAGCTTGCGAGGACCGAACAGCTTCCGAGGACAGATCAACTTGAGAGGACTGCTCAACTTGAGAGGACAGTTCAACTTGAGAGACCAGCTCAACTTGAGAGGACAGCTCAGTTAGAGAGGACAGCTCAACTTGAGAGGACAGCTCAGTTAGAGAGGACAGCTCAACTTGAGAGGACAGCTCTACTTGAGAGGACAGCTCGACTTGAGAGGACAGCTCAACTTGAGAGGACAGCTCAACTTGAGTGGACAGCAAAGCTTGCGAGGACAGCACGGCTTGCGAGGACAGCACGGCTTGCGAGGACAGCACGGCTTGCGAGGACAGCACGGCTGGCGAGGACAGCACAGGTTGCGTGGACAGCACAGCTTCCGAGGACAGCACAGCTTGCGAGGACAGCACGGCTTGTGAGGACAGCACAGTTTGCGAGGATAGCAAAGCTTGCGAGGACAGCACAGCTTGCGAGGACAGCACAGCTTACGAGGACAGCACAGCTTGCGAGGACAGCACAACTTGCGAGGACAGCACAGCTTGCGAGGACAGCACAGCTTGCGAGGACAGCACAGCTAGCGAGGACAGCACAGCTAGCGAGGACAGCACAGCTAGCGAGGACAGCACAGCTAGCGAGGACAGCACAGCTTGCGAGGACAGCACGGCCTGCGAGGACAGCACGGCTTGCAAGGAGAGCACAGCTTGCGAGGACAGCACAGCTTGCGGAGACAGCACAGCTTGCGAGGACAGCACAGCTTGCGAGGACAGCACAGCTTGCGAGGACAGCACAGCTTGCGAGGACAGCACAACTTGCGAGGACAGCACAACTTGCGAGGACAGCACGGCTTGCGAGGACAGCACGGCTTGCGAGGACAGCACAGCTTGCGAGGACAGCACAGCTTGCGAGGACAGCTCATCTTGAGGGGACAGCTCAACTTGCGAGGACAGTTCAACATGAGAGGAGAGCACAACTTGAGAGGACTGCTCAACTTTCGAGGACAGCAAAGCCTACGAGGCTAGCACGGCTTGCAAGGACAGCACGGCTTGCCAGGACAGCACGGCTTGCGAGGACAGCACAGCTTACGAGGACCGCACAGCTTGCGAGGACAGCACAGCTTGCGAGGACCGTACAGCTTCCGAGGACAGCTCAACTTGAGAGGACTGCTCAACTTGAGAGGACAGTTCAACTTGAGAGAGCAGCTCAACTTCAGAGGACAGCTCAGCTAGAGAGGACAGCGCAACTTGAGAGGACAGCTCTACTTGAGAGGACAGCTCAACTTGAGAGGACAGCTCAACTTGAGAGGACAGCTCAACTTGAGTGGACAGCAAAGCCTGCGAGGACAGCACGGCCTGCGAGGACAGCACGGCTTGCGAGGACAGCACGGCTTGCGAGAACAGCAAGGCTGGCGAGGACAGCACAGGTTGCGAGGACAGCACAGCTTCCGAGGACAGCACAGCTTGCGAGGACAGCACGGCTTGCGAGGACAGCACAGCTTGCGAGGATAGCACAGCTTGCGAGGATAGCACAGCTTGCGAGGACAGCACAGCTTGCGAGGACAGCACAGCTTGCGAGGACAGCACAGCTTGCGAGGACAGCACAGCTTGCGAGGACAGCACAGCTTGCGAGGACAGCACAGCTTGCGAGGACAGCACAGCTTGCGAGGACAGCACAGCTTGCGAGGACAGCACAGCTTGCGAGGACAGCACGGCTTGCGAGGACAGCACGGCTTGCGAGGACAGCACGGCTTGCGAGGACAGCACGGCTTGCGAGGACAGAACCGCTTGCGAGGACAGCACAGCTTGCGAGGACAGCACAGCTTGCGAGGACAGCACAGCTTGCGAGGACAGCACAGCTAGCGAGGACAGCACAGCTTGCGAGGACAGCAAGGCTTGCGAGGACAACATGGCCTGCGAGGACAGCACGGCTTGCAGAAACAGCACAGCTTGCGAGGACAGCACAGCTTCCGAGGACAGCACAGCTTGCGAGGACAGCACAGCTTGCGAGGACAACACGGCTTGCGAGGACAGCACAGGTTGCAAGGACAGCACGAATTGCGAGGACAGCACAGCTTCCGAGGACAGGACAGCTTGTGAGGACAGCACAGCTTGCGAGGACAACACAGCTTGCGAGGACAGAACAGCTTGCGAGGACAGCTCAACTTGAGAGGACAGCTCAACTTGAGAGGACAGTTCAACTTGAGTGGACAGCAAAGTTTGCGAGGACAGCACGGCTTGCGATGATAGCACGGCTTACGAGGACAGCACGGCTGGCGAGGACAGCACAGGTTGCGAGGACAGCACAGCTTCCGAGGACAGCACAGCTTGCGAGGATTGCAAAGCTTGCGAGGACAGCACGGCTTGCGAGGACAGCACGGCTTGCGAGGACAGAACCGCTTGCGAGGACAGCACAGCTTGCGAGGACAGCACGCCTTGCAAGGACAGCATGGCTTGCGAGGACAGCACGGCTTGCGAGGACAGCACGGCTTGCAAGGACAGCACAGCTTGCGAGGACAACTCAACTTGAGAGAACAGCTCAACTTGAGAGGACAGTTCAACTTGAGAGGACAGTTCAACTTGAGAGAACAGCTGAACTTGAGAGGACAGCTAAGCTAGAGAGGACAGCTCAACTTGCGAGGACAGCACGGCTTGCGAGGACAGCACGGCTTGCGAGGACAGCACGGCTTGCGAGGACAGCACAGCTTGCGAGGACAGCTCATCTTGAGGGGACAGCTCAACTTGCGAGGACAGTTCAACATGAGAGGAGAGCACAACTTGAGAGGACTGCTCAACTTTCGAGGACAGCAAAGCCTACGAGGCTAGCACGGCTTGCGAGGACAGCACGGCTTGCAAGGACAGCACGGCTTGCGAGGACAGCACAGCTTACGAGGACCGCACAGCTTGCGAGGACAGCACAGCTTGCGAGGACCGTACAGCTTCCGAGGACAGCTCAACTTGAGAGCACTGCTCAACTTGAGAGGACAGTTCAACTTGAGAGAGCAGCTCAACTTCAGAGGACAGCTCAGCTAGAGAGGACAGCGCAACTTGAGAGGACAGCTCTACTTGAGAGGACAGCTCAACTTGAGAGGACAGCTCAACTTGAGAGGACAGCTCAACTTGAGTGGACAGCAAAGCTTGCGAGGACAGCACGGCCTGCGAGGACAGCACGGCTTGCGAGGACAGCACGGCTTGCGAGGACAGCAAGGCTGGCGAGGACAGCACAGGTTGCGAGGACAGCACAGCTTCCGAGGACAGCACAGCTTGCGAGGACAGCACGGCTTGCTAGGACAGCACAGCTTGCGAGGATAGCACAGCTTGCGAGGATAGCACAGCTTGCGAGGACAGCACAGCTTGCGAGGACAGCACAGCTTGCGAGGACAGCACAGCTTGCGAGGACAGCACAGCTTGCGAGGACAGCACAGCTTGCGAGGACAGCACAGCTTGCGAGGACAGCACAGCTTGCGAGGACAGCACAGCTTGCGAGGACAGCACAGCTAGCGAGGACAGCACAGCTTGCGAGGACAGCAAGGCTTGCGAGGACAACATGGCCTGCGAGGACAGCACGGCTTGCAGAAACAGCACAGCTTGCGAGGACAGCACAGCTTGCGAGGACAGCACAGCTTGCGAGGACAGCACAGCTTGCGAGGACAGCACAGCTTGCGGGGACAGCACAGTTTGTGGAGACAGCACAGCTTGTGGGGACAGCACAGCTTGGGACGACAGCACAGCTTGGGAGGACAGCAAAGCTTGCGAGGACAGCACAGCTTGCGAGGACAGCACAGCTTGCGAGGACAGCACAGCTTGCGAGGACAGCACAACTTGCGAGGACAGCACAGCTTGCGAGGACAGCACAGCTTGCGAGGACAGCACAGCTTGCGAGGACGGCTCAACTTGAGAGGACAGCTCACCTTGAGATGACCGCTAAACTTGAGAGGAGAGCTCAACTTGAGAGGAGAGCTCAACTTGAGAGGAGAGACCAATTTGAGAGGAGAGCTCAACTTGAGAGGACAGCTCAACTTGAGAGGACAGCTCAACTAGAGAGGACAGCTCAACTAGAGAGGACAGCTCAACTAGAGATGACAGCTCAACTAGAGAGGACAGCTCAACTAAAGAGGACAGTTCAACTAGAGAGGACAGATCAACTAGAGAGGACAGCTCAACTTAAGAGGACAGCTCAACTTGAGAGGACAGCTCAACTAGAGACGACAGCACAACTTTCGAGGACAGCACAGCTTGGGAGGACAGCACAGCTGGCGAGGACCGCTAAAATTTCGAGGACAGCACGGCTTGCGAGGACAGCACGGCTTGCAAGGACAGCACAGCTTGCGAGGACAGCACGGATTGCGAGGACAGCACGGTTTGCGAGGACAGCACGGCTTGCCAGGACAGCACGGCTTGCGAGGACAGCACACCTTGCGAGGTCAGCACAGCTTGCGAGGACAACACAGCTTGCGAGGACAGCACAGCTTGCGAGGACAGCACAGTTTGCGAGGACAGCACAGCTTGCGAGGACAGCACAGCTTGCGAGGACAGCACAGCTAGCGAGGACAGCACAGCTTGCGAGGACAACACAGCTTGCGAGGACAGCACAACTTGCGAGGACAGCACAGCTTGCGAGAACAGCACACCTTGCGAGGACAGCTCCACTTGAGAGGACAGCTCAACTTGAGAGGACAGCTCAACTTGAGAGTACACCTCAACTTGAGAGGAGAGCTCAACTTGAGAGGAGAGCTCAACATGAGAGGAGAGCTCAACTTGAGAGGACAGCTCAACTTGAGAGGACAGCTCAACTTGAGAGGACCGCTCAACTTGAGAGGACAGCTCAACTTGAGAAGACAGCTCAACTTGACAGAACAGCTCAACTTGAGAGGACAGCTCAACTTGAGAGGACAGTTCAACTTGAGAGGACAGCTCACCTTTAGAGGACAGCACAACTCGAGATGACAGCACAACTTGAGATGACAGCACAACTTGGGTGGACAGCACAGCTTGCGAGCACAGCAAAGCTTGCGAGGACAGCACGGCTTGCAAGGACAGAACGGCTTGCGAGGACAGCATGGCTTGTTAGGACAGCACGGCTTGCGGGGACAGCACGGCTTGCGAGGACAGCACAGCTTCCGAGGACAGCACAGCTTGCGAGCACAGCACAGCTTGCGAGGACAATACGGCTTACGAGGACAGCACGGCTTGCGAGGCCAGCACAGGTTGCGAGGACAGCACAGCTTCCGAGGACAGCACAGCTTCCGAGGACAGCACAGCTTCTGAGGACAACACAGCTTCCGAGGACAGCACAGCTTGCGAGGACAGCACAGCTTGCGAGGACAGCACAGCTTGCGAGGACAGCACAGCTTGCGAGGAGAGCACAGCTTGCGAGGACAGCACAGCTTGCGAGGACAGCACAGCTTGCGAGGACAGCACAGCTTGCGAGGACGGCTCAACTTGAGAGGACAGCTCACCTTGAGATGACCGCTCAACTTGAGAGGAGAGCTCAACTTGAGAGGAGAGCTCAAGTTGAGAGGAGAGCGCAATTTGAGAGGAAAGCTCAACTTGAGAGGGCAGCTCAACTAGAGAGGACAGCTCAACTAGAGAGGACAGCTCAACTAGAGAGGACAGCTCAACTAAAGAGGACAGTTCAACTAGAGAGGACAGATCAACTTGAGATGACAGCACAACGTTTGAGGACAGCACAGCTTGGGAGGACAGCACAGCTTGCGAGGACCGCTAAAATTGCGAGGACAGCATGGCTTGCGAGGACAGCACGGCTTGCAAGAACAGCACAGCTTGCGAGGACAGCACGGCTTGCGAAGACAGCATGGTTTGCGAGGACAGCACGGCTTGCCAGGACAGCACGGCTTGCGAGGACAGCACGCCTTGCAAGGACAGCACGTGTTGCGAGGACAGCATGGCTTGCGAAGACAGCTCAGGTTGTGAGGACACCACGGGTTGCGAGGACAGCACAGCTTCCGAGGACAGGAATGCTTCCGAGGACAGCACAGCTTCTGAGGACAACACAGCTTCCGAGGACAGCACTGCTTGCGAGGACAGCACAGCTTGCGAGGACAGCACAGGTAGCGAAGACAGCACAGCTTGCGAGGACTGCACAGATTGCGAGGACAGCACAGCTTGCGAGGACAGCACAGCTTGCGAGGACAGCACAGCTTGCGAGTACAGCACAGCTTGCGAGGACAGCACAGCTTGCGAGGACAGCACAGCTTGCGAGGACAGCACAGCTTGCGAGGACAGCACAGCTTGCGACGACAGCACAGCTTGCGAGGACAGCACAGCTAGCGAGGACAGCACAGCTTGCGAGGACAGCAAGGCTTGCGAGGACAGCACGGCCTGCGAGGACAGCATGGCCTGCGAGGACAGGACGGCTTGCAGGGACAGCACAGCTTGCGAGGACAGCACAGCTTGCGAGACAGCACAGCTTGCGAGGACAGCACAGCTTGCGAGGACAGCACAACTTGCGAGGACAGCACAGCTTGCGAGGACAGCACAGCTTGCGAGGACAGCACAGCTAGCGAGGACAGCACAGCTTGCGAGGACAGCAAGGCTTGCGAGGACAGCACGGCCTGCGAGGACAGCACGGCTTGCAAGGACAGCACAGCTTGCGATGACAGCACAGCTTGCGTGGACAGCACAGCTTGCGAGGACAGTACTGCTTGGGAGGACAGCACAACTTGCGAGGACAGCACAGCTTGCAAGGACAGCACAGCTTGCGAGGACAGCTCAACTTGAGAGGACAGCTCAACTTGAGAGGACAGATCAACTTGAGAGTACATCCCAACTTGAGAGGAGAGCTCGACTCGAGAGGAGAGCTCAACATGAGAGGAGAGCTCAACTTGAGAGGACAGCTCAACTTGAGAGGACAGCTCAACTTGAGAGGAGAGCTCAACTTGAGAGGACAGCTCAACTTGACAGAACAGCTCAACTTTAGAGGACAGCACAACTCGAGATGAGAGCACATTTTGATATGACAGCACAACTTGGGTGGACAGCACAGCTTGCGAGGACAGCAAAGCTTGCGATGACAGCATGTCTTGCTAGGACAGAACGGCTTGCGATTACAGCACGGGTTGCGGGGACATCACGGCTTGCGGGGACAGCACGGCTTGCGAGGACAGCACAGCTTCCGAGGACAGCACAGCTTGCGAGGACAGCACAGCTTGCGAGGACAACACGGATTGCGAGGACAGCACAGGTTTCGAGGACAGCACAGGTTTCGAGGACAGCATGGGTTGCGAGGAAAGGACAGCTTCTGAGCACAGCACAGCTTCTGAGGACAACACAGCTTCCGAGGACAGCACAGCTTGCGAGGACAGCACAGCTTGCAAGGACAGCACAGCTAGCGAAGACAGCACAGCTTGCGAGGACTGCACAGCTTGCGTGGACAGCACAGCTTGCGAGGACAGCACAGCTTGCAAGGACAGCACTGCTTGCGAGGACAGCACAGCATGCGAGGACAGCTCAACTTGAGAGGACAGCACAGCTTGCGAGGACAGCACAGCTTGCGAGGACAGCACAGCTAGCGAGGACAGCACACCTTGCGAGGACAGCTCAACTTGAGAGGACAGCTCAAGTTGCAAGGACAGTTCAACTTGAGAGGAGAGCCCAACTTGAGAGGACTGCTCAACTTTCGAGGACAGCAAAGCCTACGAGGCTAGCACGGCTTGCGAGGACAGCACGGCTTGCAAGGACAGCACGGCTTGCGAGGACAGCACAGCATGCGAGGACCGCACAGCTTGCAAGGACAGCACAGCTTGCGAGGACAGAACAGCTTGCGAGGACAGCTTAACTTGAGAGGACAGCTCAGCTAGAGAGGACAGCGCAACTTGATAGGACAGCTCTACTTGAGAGGACAGCTCAACTTGACAGGACATCTCAACTTGAGAGGACAGTTCAACTTGAGTGGACAGCAAAGTTTGCGAGGACAGCACGGCTTGCGAGGACAGCACAGCTTGCGAGGACAGCACAGCTTGCGAGGACAGCACAGCTTGCGAGGACAGCACAGCTTGCGAGGACAGCACAGCTTGCGAGGACAGCGCAGCTTGCGAGGACAGCACAGCTTGCGAGGACAGCACAGCTTGCGAGGACAGCACGGCTTGCGAGGACAGCACGGCTTGCGATGACAGCACTGCTTGCGAGGACAGAACCGCTTGCGAGGACAGCACAGCTTGCGAGGACAGCACAGCTTGCGAGGACAGCACAGCTTGCGAGGACAGCACAGCTTGCGAGGACAGCACAGCTTGCGAGGACATCACAGCTTGCGAGGACAGCTCAACTTGAGAGGACAGCTCAAGTTGCGAGGACAGTTCAACTTGAGAGGACTGCTCAACTTTCGAGGACAGCTCAGCTAGAGAGGACAGCGCAACTTGATAGGACAGCTCTACTTGAGAGGACAGCTCAACTTGACAGGACAGCTCAACTTGAGAGGACAGTTCAACTTGAGTGGACAGCAAAGTTTGCGAGGACAGCACGGCTTGCGAGGACAGCACGGCTTGCGAGGACAGCACGGCTTACGAGGACAGCACGGCTGGCGAGGACAGCACAGGTTGCGAGGACAGCACAGCTTCCGAGGACAGCACAGCTTGCGAGAACAGCACAGCTTGCGAGGACAGCACAGCTTGCGAGGACAGCACAGCTTGCGAGGACAGCACGGCTTGCGAGGACAGCACGGCTTGCGAGGACAGCACGGCTTGCGAGGACAGCACGGCTTGCGAGGACAGCACGGCTTGTGAGGACAGAACCGCTTGCGAGGACAGCACAGCTTGCGAGGACAGCACAGCTTGCGAGGACAGCACAGCTTGCGAGGACAGCACAGCTTGCGAGGACAGCACAACTTGCGAGGACAGCACAGCTTGCGAGGACAGCTCAACTTGAGAGGACAGCTCGACTTGAGAGGACAGCTCGACTTGAGAGGACAGCTCAACTTGAGAGTACACCTCAACTTGAGAGGAGAGCTCAACTTGAGAGGAGAGCTCAACATGAGAGGAGATTTCAACTTGAGAGGACAGCTCAACTTGAGAGGACAGCTCAACTTGAGAGGACAGCTCAACTTGAGAGGACAGCTCAACTTGAGAGGATTGCAAAGCTTGTGAAGACAGCACGGCTTGCGAGGACAGCACGGCTTGCAAGGACAGAACCGCTTGCGAGGACAGCACCGCTTGCGAGGACAGCACGGCTTGCGAGGACAGCACAGCTTGCGAGGACAGCACAGCTTGCGAGAACAGCACAGCTAGCGAGGACAGCTCAGCTTGCGAGGACAGCAAGGCTTGCGAGGACAACATGGCCTGCGAGGACAACATGGCCTGCGAGGACAGCACGGCTTGCAGAAACAGCACAGCTTGCGAGGACAGCACAGCTTGCGAGGACAGCACAGCTTGCGAGGACAGCACAGCTTGCGGGGACAGCACAGTTTGTGGAGACAGCACAGCTTGTGGGGACAGCACAGCTTGGGACGACAGCACAGCTTGGGAGGACAGCAAAGCTTGCGAGGACAGCACAGCTTGCGAGGACAGCACAGCTTGCAAGGACAGCACAACTTGCGAGGACAGCACAGCTTGCGAGGACAGCACAGCTTGCGAAGACAGCACAGCTTGCGAGGACGGATCAACTTGAGAGGACAGCTCACCTTGAGATGACCGCTAAACTTGAGAGGAGAGCTCAACTTGAGAGGAGAGCTCAACTTGAGAGGAGAGCTCAATTTGAGAGGAGAGCTCAACTTGAGAGGACAGCTCAACTAGAGAGGACAGCTCAACTAGAGAGGACAGCTCAACTAGAGATGACAGCTCAACTAGAGAGGACAGCTCAATTAAAGAGGACAGTTCAACTAGAGAGGACAGATCAACTAGAGAGGACAGCTCAACTTGAGAGAACAGCTCAACTTAAGAGGACAGCTCAACTTGAGAGGACAGCTCAACTAGAGACGACAGCACAACTTTCGAGGACAGCACAGCTTGGGAGGACAGCACAGCTTGCGAGGACCGCTAAAATTGCGAGGACAGCACGGCTTGCGAGGACAGCACGGCTTGCAAGAACAGCACAGCTTGCGAGGACAGCACGGCTTGCGAGGACAGCACGGTTTGCGAGGACAGCACGGCTTGCCAGGACAGCACGGCTTGCGAGGACAGCACACCTTGCGAGGTCAGCACGGGTTGCGAGGACAGCAAGGCTTGCGAGGACAGCACAGGTTGCGAGGACAGCACAGCTTCCGAGGACAACACAGCTTCCGAGGACAGCACAGCTTGCGAGGACAGCACAGCTTGCGAGGACAGCACAGCTTGCGTGGACAGCACAGCTTGCGAGGACAGCACAGCTTGCGAGGACAACACAGCTTGCGAGGACAGCACAGCTTGCGAGGACAGCACAGCTTGCGAGGACAGCACAGCTTGCGAGGACAGCACAGCTTGCGAGGACAGCACAGCTAGCGAGGACAGCACAGCTTGCGAGGACAGAAAGGCTTGCGAGGACAGCACGGCCTGCGAGGACAGCACGGCCTGCGATGACAGCACGGCTTGCAGGGACAGCACAGCTTGCGAGGACAGCACAGCTTGCGAGGACAGCACAGCTAGCGAGGACAGCACAGCTTGCGAGGACAGCAAGGCTTGCGAAGACAACATGGCCTGCGAGGACAGCACGGCTTGCAGGGACAGCACAGCTTGCGAGGACAGCACAGCTTGCGAGGACAGCACAGCTTGCGAGGACAGCACAGCTTGCGAGGACAGCACAGCTTGCGAGGACAGCACAACTTGCGAGGACAGCACAGCTTGCGAGGACAGCACAGCTTGCGAGGACAGCACAGCTTGCGAGGACAGCACAGCTTGCGAGGACAGCACAGCTTGCGAGGACAGCACAGCTAGCGAGGACAGCACACCTTGCGAGGACAGCAAGGCCTGCGAGGACAGCACGGCCTGCGAGGACAGCACGGCTTGCAGGGACAGCACAGCTTGCGAGGACAGCACAGCTTGCGAGGACAGCACAGCTTGCGAGGACAACAAAGCTTGCGAGGACAACAAAGCTTGCGAGGACAGCACAGCTTGCGAGAACAGCACACCTTGCGAGGACAGCTCAACTTGAGAGGACAGCTCAACTTGAGAGGACAGCTCAACTTGAGAGTACACCTCAACTTGAGAGGAGAGCTCAACTTGAGAGGAGAGCTCAACATGAGAGGAGAGCTCAACTTGAGAGGACAGCTCAACTTGAGAGGACAGCTCAACTTGAGAGGACAGCTCAACTTGAGAAGACAGCTCAACTTGACAGAACAGCTCAACTTGAGAGGACAGCTCAACTTGAGAGGACAGTTCAACTTGAGAGGACAGCTCAACTTTAGAGGACAGGACAACTCGAGATGACAGCACAACTTGAGATGACAGCACAACTTGGGTGGACAGCACAGCTTGCGAGCACAGCAAAGCTTGCGAGGACAGCACGGCTTGCAAGGACAGAACGGCTTGCGAGGACAGCATGGCTTGTTAGGACAGCACGGCTTGCGGGGACAGCACGGCTTGCGAGGACAGCACAGCTTCCGAGGACAGCACAGCTTGCGTGCACAGCACAGCTTGCGAGGACAATACGGCTTGCGAGGACAGCACGGCTTGCGAGGACAGCACGGCTTGCGAGGCCGGCACAGGTTGTGAGGACAGCACGGGTTGCGAGGACAGCACAGCTTCCGAGGACAGCACAGCTTCCGAGGACAGCACAGCTTCTTAGGACAACACAGCTTCCGAGGACAGCACAGCTTGCAAGGACAGCACAGCTTGCAAGGACAGCACAGCTAGCGAAGACAGCACAGCTTGCGAGGACTGCACAGCTTGCGAGGACAGCACAGCTTGCGAGGACAGCACAGCTTGCGAGGACAGCACAGCTTGTGAGGACAGCACAGCTTGCGAGAACAGCACAGCTTGCGAGGACAGCACAGCTTGCGAGGACAGCAAGGCTTGCGAGGACAGCACGGCTTGCGAGGACAGCACTGCTTGCGAGGACAGCACGGCTTGCGAGGACAGCACAGCTTGCGAGGACAGCTCAACTTGAGAGGACAGCTCAAGTTGCGAGGACAGTTCAACTTGAGAGGAGAACACAACTTGAGAGGACTGCTCAAGTTTTGAGGAACAGCAATGCCTACGAGGCTAGCATGGCTTGCGAGTACAGCATGGCTGGCAAGGACAGCACGGCTTGCGAGGACAGCACAGCTTGCGAGGACAGCACAGCTTGCGAGGACAGCACAGCTTGCGAGGACAGCACAGCTTGCGAGGACAGCACAGCTTGCGAGGACAGCACAGCTTGCGAGGACAGCACAGCTTGCGAGGACAGCACAGCTTGCGAGGACGGCTCAACTTGAGAGGACAGCTCACCTTGAGATGACCGCTCAACTTGAGAGGAGAGCTCAACTTGAGAGGAGAGCTCAAGTTGAGAGGAGAGCTCAATTTGAGAGGAGAGCTGAACTTTAGAGGGCAGCTCAACTAGAGAGGACAGCTCAACTAGAGAGGACAGCTCAACTAGAGAGGACAGCTCAACTAGAGAGGGCAGCTCAACTAAAGAGGACAGTTCAACTAGAGAGGACAGATCAACTAGAGAGGACAGCTTAAGTTGAGAGGACAGCTCAACTTAAGAGGACAGCTCAACTTGAGAGGACAGCTCAACTTGAGATGACAGCACAACTTTTGAGGACAGCACAGCTTGGGAGGACAGCACAGCTTGCGAGGACCGCTAAAATTGCGAGGACAGCATGGCTTGCGAGGACAGCACGGCTTGCAAGAACAGCACAGCTTGCGAGGACAGCACGGCTTGCGAAGACAGCATGGTTTGCGAGGACAGCACGGCTTGCCAGGACAGCATGGCTTGCGAGGACAGCACGCCTTGCGAGGACAGCACGTGTCGCGAGGACAGCATGGCTTGCGAAGACAGCACAGGTTGCGAGGACACCACGGGTTGCGAGGACAGCACAGCTTCCGAGGACAGGACAGCTTCCGAGGACAGCACAGCTTCTGAGGACAATACAGCTTCCGAGGACAGCACTGCTTGCGAGGACAGCACAGCTTGCGAGGACAGCACAGCTAGCGAAGACAGCACAGCTTGCGAGGACTGCACAGATTGCGAGGACAGCACAGCTTGCGAGGACAGCACAGCTTGCGAGGACAGCACAGCTTGCGAGTACAGCACAGCTTGCGAGGACAGCACAGCTTGCGAGGACAGCACAGCTTGCGAGGACAGCACAGCTTGCGACGACAGCACAGCTTGCGAGGACAGCACAGCTAGCGAGGACAGCACAGCTTGCGAGGACAGCAAGGCTTGCGAGGACAGCACGGCCTGCGAGGACAGCAGGGCCTGCGAGGACAGCACGGCTTGCAGGGACAGCACAGCTTGCGAGGACAGCACAGCTTGCGAGACAGCACAGCTTGCGAGGACAGCACAGCTTGCGAGGACAGCACAACTTGCGAGGACAGCACAGCTTGCGAGGACAGCACAGCTTGCGAGGACAGCACAGCTTGCGAGGACAGCACAGCTAGCGAAGACAGCACAGCTTGCGAGGACAGCAAGGCTTGCGAGGACAGCACGGCCTGCGAGGACAGCACGGCTTGCAAGGACAGCACAGCTTGCGATGACAGCACAGCTTGCGTGGACAGCACAGCTTGCGAGGACAGTACAGCTTGGGAGGACAGCACAACTTGCGAGGACAGCACAGCTTGCAAGGACAGCACAGCTTGTGAGGACAGCTCAACTTGAGAGGACAGCTCAACTTGAGAGGACAGATCAACTTGAGAGTACATCTCAACTTGAGAGGAGAGCTCAACATGAGAGGAGAGCTCAACTTGAGAGGACAGCTCAACTTGAGAGGACAGCTCAACTTGAGAGGAGAGCTCAACTTGAGAGGAGAGCTCAACTTGAGAGGACCGCTCAACTTGACAGGACAGCTCAACTTTAGAGGACAGCACAACTCGAGATGAGAGCACATTTTGAGATGACAGCACAACTTGGGTGGACAGCACAGCTTGCGAGCACAGCAAAGCTTGCGAGGACAGCACGTCTTGCAAGGACAGAACGGCTTGCGAGGACAGCACGGCTTGCGGGGACATCACGGCTTGCGGAGACAGCACGGCTTGCGAGGACAGCACAGCTTCCGAGGACAGCACAGCTTGCGAGGACAGCACAGCTTGCGAGGACAACACGGCTTGCGAGGACAGCACGGCTTGCGAGGACAGCACGGCTTGCGAGGACAGCACGGGTTGCGGGGACAGCACAGCTTCCGAGGAAAGGACAGCTTCTGAGGACAGCACAGCTTCCGAGGACAACACAGCTTCCGAGGACAGCACAGCTTGCGAGGACAGCACAGCTTGCAAGGACAGCACAGCTAGCGAAGACAGCACAGCTTGCGAGGACTGCACAGCTTGCGAGGACAGCACAGCTTGCGAGGACAGCACAGCTTGCGAGGACAGCACAGCTTGCGAGGACAGCACAATTTGCAAGGACAACACAGCTTGCGAGGACAGCACAGCTTGCGAGGACAACACAGCTTGCGAGGAGAGCACACCTTGCGAAGACAGCAAAGCTTGCGAGGACAGCACAGCTTGCAAGGAGAGCTCAACTTGAGAGGACAGCTCAACTTGAGAGGACAGCTCAACTTGAGAGGACAGCTCAACTTGAGAGTACACCTCAACTTGAGAGGAGAGCTCAACTTGAGAGGAGAGCTCAACTTGAGAGGAGAGCTCAACTTGAGAGGACAGCTCAACTTGAGAGGACAGCTCAACTTGAGAGGACAGCTCAACTTGAGAGGACAGCTCAACTTGAGAGGACAGCTCACCTTGACAGGACAGCTCAACTTGAGAGGACAGTTCAACTTGAGAGGAGAGCACAACTTGGGTGGACAGCACAACTTGGGTGGACAGCACAACTTGGGTGGACAGCACAACTTGAGAGGACAGCAAAGCTTGCGAGGACAGCACGGCTTGCAAGGTCAGCACAGCTTGCGAGGACAGCACAGCTTGCGAGGACAGCACAGCTTGCGAGGACAGCACAGCTTGCGAGGACAGCACAGCTTGCGAGGACAGCACGGCTTGCGAGGACAGCACGGCTTGCGAGGACAGAACCGATTGCGAGGACAGCACAGCTTGCGAGGACAGAACCGATTGTGAGGACAGCACAGTTTGCGAGGACAGCACAACTTGCGAGGACAGCACAGCTTGCGAGGACAGCACAGCTTGCGAGGACAGCACAGCTTGCGAGGACAGCACAGCTTGCGAGGACAGCACAGCTTGCGAGGACGGCACAATTTGCAAGGACAACACAGTTTGCGAGGACAGCACAGCTTGCGAGGACAACACAGCTTGCGAGGAGAGCACACCTTGCGAGGACAGCAAAGCTTGCGAGGACAGCACAGCTTGCAGGGACAGCACAGTTTGTGGAGACAGCACAGCTTGTGGGGACAGCACAGCTTGAGACGACAGCACAGCTTGGGAGGACAGCAAAGCTTGCAAGGACAGCACAGCTTTCGAGGACAGCACAGCTTGCGAGGACAGCACAACTTGCGAGGACAGCACAACTTGCGAGGACAGCACAGCTTGTGAGGACAGCACAGCTTGTGAGGACAGCTCAACTTGAGAGGACAGCTCAACTTGAGAGGACAGCTCAACTTGAGAGTACACCTCAACTTGAGAGGAGAGCTCAACTTGAGAGGAGAGCTCAACATGAGAGGAGAGCTCAACTTGAGAGGACAGGTCAACTTGAGAGGACAGCTCAACTTGAGAGGACAGCTCAACTTGAGAGGACAGCTCAACTTGAGAGGACAGCTCAACTTGACAGAACAGCTCAACTTGAGAGGACAGCTCAACTTGAGAGGACAGTTCAACTTGAGAGGACAGCACAACTTGAGAGGACAGCACAACTTGGGTGGACAGCACAACTTGAGAGGACAGCAAAGCTTGCGAGGACAGCACGGCTTGCAAGGACAGCACAGCTTGCAAGGACAGCAAGGCTTGCGGGTACAGCACGGCTTGCGGGGACAGCACGGCTTGCGGGGACAGCACGGCTTGCGGGGACAGCACGGCTTGCGAGGACAGCACAGCTTCCGAGGACAGCACAGCTTGCGAGGACAGCACAGCTTGCGAGGACAACACGGCTTGCGAGGACAGCACGGCTTGCGAGGACAGCACGGCTTGTGAGGACAGCATGGCTTGTGAGGACAGCACTGCTTGCGAGGACAGCACGGCTTGCGAGGACAGCACGGCTTGCGAGGACAGCACGGCTTGCGAGGACAGCACAGCATGCGTGGTCAGCACAGCTTGTGAGGACAACACAGCTTGCGAAGACAGCACAGCTTGCACAGACAGCACAGCTTGCGAGTACAGCACACCTTGCGGGGACAGCACAGCTTGCGGGGACAGCTCAACCTGAGAGGACAGCTCAACTAGAGAGGACATCTCAACTAGAGTGGACAGATCAACTATAGAGGACAGATCAACTAGAGAGGAGAGATCAACTTGAGAGGACAGCTCAACTTGAGAGGACAACCCAACTTGAGGCGACAAAAAAAAATGGTTCAAATGGCTCTGAGCACTATGGGACTTAACATCTGTGGTCATCAGTCCCCTAGACTTAGAACTACTTAAACCTAACTAACCTAAGGACATCACACACATCCATGCCCGAGGCAGGATTGGAACCTGCGACCGTTGCAGTCGCGCGGTTCCGGACTGAGCGCCTGAACCGCTAGACCACCGCGGCCGGCCTTGAGGCGACAGCTCAACTTGAGACGACAGTACAACTTGCGAGGACAGCACCGCTTGGAATGACAGCACGGCTTGCAAGGACAGCAAAGCTTGCGAGGACAGCACGGCTTGCGAGGACAGCATGGCTTGCGAGGACAGCACGGTTTGCGAAGACAGCACGGCTGACGAGGAAAGCAAGGCTTGCGAGGATAGCACGGCTTGTGAGGACAGCACGGCTTGCGAGGGCAGCACAGCTTTGAGGACAGCACGGCTTTCAAGGACAGCATGGCTTGCGAGGACAGCACGGCTTGCGAGGACAGCACGGTTGGTGTGGACA
>NW_026047684.1:0-21858 GCF_023864345.2 Schistocerca serialis cubense | reverse complement strand
CTTGCAAGCCGTGCTGTCCTCGCAAGCCATGCTGTCCTCGCAATTTAGCGGTCCTCGCAAGCTGTGCTGTCCTCCCAAGCTGTGCTGTCCTCAAAAGTTGTGCTGTCGTCTCAAGTTGAGCTGTCCTCTCAAGTTTAGCTGTCCTCTTAAGTGAGCTGTTCTCTCTAGTTGAGCTGTCCTCTCTTGTTGAGCTGACCTCTCAAGTTGAGCTTTCCTCTCAAATTGAGCTCTCCTCTCAAGTTGAGCTCTCCTCTCAAGTTGAGTCTCAAGTGCATGCGGTCATCAAGGTGAGCTGTCCTCTCAAGTTGAGCCGTCCTCGCAAGCTGTGCTGTCCTCGCCAGCTGTGCTGTCCTCGCAAGCTGTGCTGTCCTCGCAGTTGTGCTGTCGCAGTTGTGCTGTCCTCGCAAGCTGTGCTGTCCTCGCAAGCCTCGCTGCTGCTGTCTCTGCAAGCCGTGCTGTCCTCGCAAGCTGTGCTTCCTGCAACGTGCTGTCCTCGCAGCCTGTGTGTCCTCCTGCAACGTGCTGTCCTCGCAGAGCTGTGCTGTCCTCGCAAGCTGTGCTGTCTAGCTGTGCTGCAAGCTGTGCTGTCTCGAAGCTGTGCTGTGCAGTTGCTGTCCTCGCAACTGTGCTGTCCTCGCAAGCTGTGCTGTCCTCGCAAGCTATGCTGTCCTCGCAAGCTGTGCTGTCCTGCAGCGTGCTGTCCTCGCAGGCATGTTGTCTTCGCAATCCTTGCTGTCTCGCAAGCAGTGTGCTGTCCTCGCTAGCTGTAGCTGTCCTGCTGTCCTCGCAAGCTGTGCTGTCCCTGCAAGCCGTGCTGTCCTCGCAGGCCGTGCTGTCTCGAGGCGTGCTGCCCTCGAAAGCCTTGCTGTCCTCGCAAGCTGTGCTGTCCTCGCTAGCTGTGCTGTCCTCGCAAGCTGTGCTGTCCTCGCAAGCTGTGCTGTCCTTGCAAGCTGTGCTGTCCTCGCAAGCTGTGCTGTCCTCGCAAGCTGTGCTGTCCTCGCAAGCTGTGCTGTCCCTCGCAAGCTGTGCTGTCCTCGCAAGCTGTGCTGTCCTCGCAAGCTGTGCTGTCCTCGCAAGCTGTGCAGTCCTCGCAAGCTGTGCTCTCGCTAGCTCGTGCTGTCCTCGCAAGCTGTGCTGTCTCACAAGCTGTGCTGTCCTCGGAAGCTGTGTTGTCCTCGGAAGCTGTGCTGTCCTCTCAACACGTGCTGTCCTCGCAACCTGTGCTGTCCTCGCAACCTGTGCTGTCCTCGCAACCCGTGCTGTCCTCGCAAGGCGTGATGTCCTCGCAAGCCGTGTTTTCCTGGCAAGCCGTGCTGTCCTCGCAAACCGTGCTGTCCTCGCAAGCCGTGCTGTCCTCGCAAGCTGTGCTGCTCTTGCAAGCCGTGCTGTCCTCGCAAGCCATGCTGTCCTCGCAATTTTAGCGGTCCTCGCAAGCTGTGCTGCCCTCCAAGCTGTGCTGTCCTCGAAAGTTGTGCTGTCGTCTCTAGTTGAGTTGTCCTCTCAAGTTGAGCTGTCCTCTTAAGTTGAGCTGTCCTCTCAAGTTGAGCTGTCCTCTCTAGGTGATCTGTCCTCTCTAGTTGAACTGTGCTCTTTAGTTGAGCTGTCCTCTCTAGTTGAGCTGTCATCTCTAGTTGAGCTGTCCTCTCTAGTTGAGCTGTCCTCTCAAGTTGAACTTTCCTCTCAAATTGAGCTCTCCTCTCAAGTTGAGCTCTCCTCTCAAGTTGAGCTTCCTCTCAAGTTTAGACGCATCTCAAGGTGAGCTGTCCTCTCAAGTTGAGCCGTCCTCGCAAGCTGTGCTGTCCTCGCAAGCTGTGCTGTCCTCGCAAGCTGTGCTGTCCTCACAAGTTGTGCTGTCCTCGCAAGCTGTGGTGTCCTCGCAAGCTGTGCTGTCCTCACAAGCTGTGCTGTCCTCGCAAGCTGTGCTGTCCTCGAAGCTGTGCTGTCCTTGCAAGCTGTGCAGTCCTCGCAAGCTGTGCTGTCTTCGCTAGCTGTGCTGTTCTCGCAAGCTGTGCTGTCCTCGCAAGCTGTGCTGTCCTCGGAAGCTGTGTTGTCCTCAGAAGCTGTGCTGTCCTCGGAAGCTGTCCTGTCCTCGGAAGCTGTGCTGTCCTCGCAACCCGTGGTGTCCTCACAAACTGTGCTGTCTTCGCAAGCCATGCTGTCCTCGCAACCCGTGCTGTCCTCGCAAGGCGTGCTGTCCTCGCAAGCCATGCTGTCCTGCAAGCCGTGCTGTCCTCGCAAGCCATGCTGTCCTTCGCAAGCCGTGCTGTCCTCGCAAGCTGTGCTGTTCTTGCAAGCCGTGCTGTCCTCGCAAGCCATGCTGTCCTCGCAATTTTAGCGGTCCTCGCAAGCTGTGCTGTCCTCCCAAGCGGTGCTGTGCTCAAAAGTTGTGCTGTCGTCTCAGGTTGAGCTGTCCTCTCAAGTTTAGCTGTCCTCTTAAGTTGAGCTGTTCTCTCTAGTTGAGCTGTCCTCTCTTGTTGAGCTGACCTCTCAAGTTGAGCTTTCCTCTCAAATTGAGCTCTCCTCTCAAGTTGAGCTCTCCTCTCAAGTTGAGCTCTCCTCTCAAGTTGAGCGGTCATCTCAAGGTGAGCTGTCCTCTCAAGTTGAGCCGTCCTCGCAAGCTGTGCTGTCCTCGCCAGCTGTGCTGTCCTCGCAAGCTGTGCTGTCCTCGCAAGTTGTGCTGTCCTCGCAAGTTGTGCTATCCTCGCAAGCTGTGCTGTCCTCGCAAGCTGTGCTGTCCCTGCAAGCCGTGCTGTCCTCGCAGGCCATGTTGTCTTCGCAATCCTTGCTGTCCTTGCAAGCTGTGCTGTCCTTGCAAGCCGTGCTGTCCTCGCAGGCCGTGCTGTCCTCGCAAGCCTTGCTGTCCTCGCAAGCTGTGCTGTCCTCCCTAGCTGTGCTGTCCTCGCAAGCTGTGCTGTCCTCGCAAGCTGTGCTGTCCTCGCAAGTTGTGCTGTCCTCGCAAGCTGTGCTGTCCTCGCAAGCATTGCTGTCCTCGCAAGCTGTGCTGTCCTCGCAAGCTGTGCTGTCCCTGCAAGCCGTGCTGTCCTCGCAGGCCATGTTGTCTTCGCAATCCTTGCTGTCCTCGCAAGCTGTGCTGTCCTCGCTAGCTGTGCTGTCCTCGCAAGCTGTGCTGTCCTCGCAAGCTGTGCTGTCCCTGCAAGCCGTGCTGTCCTCGCAGGCCGTGCTGTCCTCGCAGGCCGTGCTGTCCTCGAAAGCCTTGCTGTCCTCGCAAGCTGTGCTGTCCTCGCTAGCTGTGCTGTCCTCGCAAGCTGTGCTGTCCTCGCAAGCTGTGCTGTCCTTGCAAGCTGTGCTGTCCTCGCAAGCTGTGCTGTCCTCGCAAGCTGTGCTGTCCTCGCAAGCTGTGCTGTCCTCGCAAGCTGTGCTGTCCTCGCAAGCTGTGCTGTCCTCGCAAGCTGTGCTGTCCTCGCAAGCTGTGCAGTCCTCGCAAGCTGTGCTGTCTTCGCTAGCTGTGCTGTCCTCGCAAGCTGTGCTGTCCTCACAAGCTGTGCTGTCCTCGGAAGCTGTGTTGTCCTCGGAAGCTGTGCTGTCCTCTCAACACGTGCTGTCCTCGCAACCTGTGCTGTCCTCGCAACCTGTGCTGTCCTCGCAACCCGTGCTGTCCTCGCAAGGCGTGCTGTCCTCGCAAGCCATGTTTTCCTGGTAAGCCGTGCTGTCCTCGCAAACCGTGCTGTCCTCGCAAGCCGTGCTGTCCTCGCAAGCTGTGCTGCCCTTGCAAGCCGTGCGGTCCTCGCAAGCCATGCTGTCCTCGCAATTTTAGCGGTCCTCGCAAGCTGTGCTGCCCTCCCGAGCTGTGCTGTCCTCGAAAGTTGTGCTGTCGTCTCTAGTTGAGTTGTCCTCTCAAGTTGAGCTGTCCTCTTAAGTTGAGCTGTCCTCTCAAGTTGAGCTGTCCTCTCTAGGTGATCTGTCCTCTCTAGTTGAACTGTCCTCTTTAGTTGAGCTGTCCTCTCTAGTTGAGCTGTCATCTCTAGTTGAGCTGTCCTCTCTAGTTGAGCTGTCCTCTCAAGTTGAGCTTTCGTCTCAAATTGAGCTCTCCTCTCAAGTTGAGCTCTCCTCTCAAGTTGAGCTCTCCTCTCAAGTTTAGCGGCATCTCAAGGTGAGCTGTCCTCTCAAGTTGAGCCGTCCTCGCAAGCTGTGTTGTCCTCCCAAGCTGCGCTGTCGTCCCAAGCTGTGCTGTCCCCACAAGCTGTGCTGTCTCCACAAACTGTGCTGTCCCCGCAAGCTGTGCTGTCCTCGCAAGCTTTGCTGTCCTCGCAAGGTGTGCTCTCCTCGCAAGCTGTGTTGTCCTTGAAAGCTGTGCTGTCCTCGCAAGCTGTGTTGTCCTTGCAAATTGTGCCGTCCTCGCAAGCTGTGCTGTCCTCGCAAGCTGTGCTGTCCTCGCAAGCTGTGCTGTCCTCGCAAGCTGTGCTGTCCTCGCAAGCTGTGCTGTCCTCACAAGCGGTTCTGTCCTCGCAAGCCGTGCCGTCCTCGCAATCTGTGGTGTCCTCGCAAGCTGTGCTGTCCTCGCAAGCTGTGCTGTCCTCGCAAGCTGTGCTGTCCTCGCAAGCTGTGCTGTCCTCGCAAGCTGTGCTGGCCTTGCAAGCTGTGCTGTCCTCGCAAGCTGTGCTATCCTCGCAAGCTGTGCTGTCCTCGCAAGCCGTGCTGTCCTCACAAGCTGTGCTGTCCTCGGAAGCTGTGCTGTCCTCGCAACCGGTGCTGTCCTCGCCAGCCATGCTGTCCTCGCAAGCCATGCTGTCCTCGCAAACCGTGCTGTCCTCGCAAGCCGTGCTGTCCTCGCAAGCTTTGCTGTCCACTCAAGTTGAGCTGTCCTCTCAGGTTGAGCTGTCCTCTCAAGTTGAGCTGTCCTCTCAAGTAGAGCTGTCCTCTCAAGTTGCGCTGTCCTCTCTAGCTGAGCTGTCCTCTCAAGTTGAGCAGTCCTCTCAAGTTGAGCTGTCCTCGGAAGCTGTTCTGTCCTCGCAAGCTGTGCTGTCCTCGCAAGCTGTGCGGTCCTCGCAAGCTGTGCTGTCCTCGCATGCCGTGCTGTCCTTGCAAGCCGTGCTGTCCTCGCAAGCCATGCTAGCCTCGTAGGCTTTGCTGTCCTCGAAAGTTGAGCAGTCCTCTCAAGTTGTGCTCTCCTCTCAAGTTGAACTGTAATCGCAAGTTGAGCTGTCCCCTCAAGGTGAGCTGTCCTCGCAAGCTGTGCTGTCCTCGCAAGCCGTGCTGTCCTCGCAAGCCGTGCTGTCCTCGCAAGCCTTGCTGTCCTCGCAAGCTGTGCTGTCCTCGCTAGCTGTGCTGTCCTCGCAAGCTGTGCTGTCCTCGCAAGCTGTGCTGTCCTCGCAAGCTGTACTGTCCTCGCAAGCTGTGCTGTCCTCGCAAGCTGTGCTGTCCTCGCAAGCTGTGCTGTCCTCGCAAGCTGTCCTGTCCTCGGAAGCTGTGCTGTCCTCGCAACCCGTTCTGTCCTCGCAACCTGTGCTGTCCTCGCAACCCGTGCTGTCCTCGCAAGCCGTGTTGTCCTCGCAAGCTGTGCTGTACTCGCAAGCTGTCCTGACCTCGGAAGCTGTGCTGTCCTCGCAAGCCATGCTGTCCCCGCAGGCCGTGCTGTCCCCGCAAGCCGTGCTGTCCTCGCAAGCCATTCTGTCCTTGCAAGCCGTGCTGTCCTCGCAAGCTTTGCTGTCCTCGCAAGCTGTGCTGTCCACCCAAGTTGTGCTGTCATCTCAAGTTGTGCTGTCATCTCGAGTTGTGCTGTCCTCTAAAATTGAGCTGTCCTCTAAAGTTGAACTGTCCTCTCAAGTTGAGCTGTCCTCTCAAGTTGAGCTGTTCTGTCAAGTTGAGCTGTCCTCTCAAGTTGAGCTGTCCTCTCAAGTTGAGCTGTCCTCTCAAGTTGAGCTGTCCTCTCAAGTTGAAATCTCCTCTAATGTTGAGCTCTCCTCTCAAGTTGAGCTCTCCTCTCAAGTTGAGGTGTACTCTCAAGTTGAGCTGTCCTCTCAAGTTGAACTGTCCTCTCAAGTTGAGCTGTCCTCGCAAGCTGTGCTGTCCTCGCAAGCTGTGCTGTCCTCGCAAGTTGTGCTGTCCTCGGAAGCTGTGTTGTCCTCGGAAGCTGTGCTGTCCTCTCAACACGTGCTGTCCTCGCAACCTGTGCTGTCCTCGCAACCTGTGCTGTCCTCGCAACCCGTGCTGTCCTCGCAAGGCGTGCTGTCCTCGCAAGCCATGTTTTCCTGGTAAGCCGTGCTGTCCTCGCAAACCGTGCTGTCCTCGCAAGCCGTGCTGTCCTCGCAAGCTGTGCTGCCCTTGCAAGCCGTGCGGTCCTCGCAAGCCATGCTGTCCTCGCAATTTTAGCGGTCCTCGCAAGCTGTGCTGCCCTCCCAAGCTGTGCTGTCCTCGAAAGTTGTGCTGTCGTCTCTAGTTGAGTTGTCCTCTCAAGTTGAGCTGTCCTCTTAAGTTGAGCTGTCCTCTCAAGTTGAGCTGTCCTCTCTAGGTGATCTGTCCTCTCTAGTTGAACTGTCCTCTTTAGTTGAGCTGTCCTCTCTAGTTGAGCTGTCATCTCTAGTTGAGCTGTCCTCTCTAGTTGAGCTGTCCTCTCAAGTTGAGCTTTCCTCTCAAATTGAGCTCTCCTCTCAAGTTGAGCTCTCCTCTCAAGTTGAGCTCTCCTCTCAAGTTTAGCGGCATCTCAAGGTGAGCTGTCCTCTCAAGTTGAGCCGTCCTCGCAAGCTGTGCTGTCCTCCCAAGCTGCGCTGTCGTCCCAAGCTGTGCTGTCCCCACAAGCTGTGCTGTCTCCACAAACTGTGCTGTCCCCGCAAGCTGTGCTGTCCTCGCAAGCTTTGCTGTCCTCGCAAGGTGTGCTCTCCTCGCAAGCTGTGTTGTCCTTGAAAGCTGTGCTGTCCTCGCAAGCTGTGTTGTCCTTGCAAATTGTGCCGTCCTCGCAAGCTGTGCTGTCCTCGCAAGCTGTGCTGTCCTCGCAAGCTGTGCTGTCCTCGCAAGCTGTGCTGTCCTCGCAAGCTGTGCTGTCCTCACAAGCGGTTCTGTCCTCGCAAGCCGTGCCGTCCTCGCAATCTGTGGTGTCCTCGCAAGCTGTGCTGTCCTCGCAAGCTGTGCTGTCCTCGCAAGCTGTGCTGTCCTCGCAAGCTGTGCTGTCCTCGCAAGCTGTGCTGGCCTTGCAAGCTGTGCTGTCCTCGCAAGCTGTGCTATCCTCGCAAGCTGTGCTGTCCTCGCAAGCCGTGCTGTCCTCACAAGCTGTGCTGTCCTCGGAAGCTGTGCTGTCCTCGCAACCGGTGCTGTCCTCGCCAGCCATGCTGTCCTCGCAAGCCGTGCTGTCCTCGCAAACCGTGCTGTCCTCGCAAGCCGTGCTGTCCTCGCAAGCTTTGCTGTCCACTCAAGTTGAGCTGTCCTCTCAAGTTGAGCTGTCCTCTCAAGTTGAGCTGTCCTCTCAAGTTGAGCTGTCCTCTCAAGTTGAAATCTCCTCTAATGTTGAGCTCTCCTCTCAAGTTGAGCTCTCCTCTCAAGTTGAGGTGTACTCTCAAGTTGAGCTGTCCTCTCAAGTTGAACTGTCCTCTCAAGTTGAGCTGTCCTCGCAAGCTGTGCTGTCCTCGCAAGCTGTGCTGTCCTCGCAAGTTGTGCTGTCCTCGGAAGCTGTGTTGTCCTCGGAAGCTGTGCTGTCCTCTCAACACGTGCTGTCCTCGCAACCTGTGCTGTCCTCGCAACCTGTGCTGTCCTCGCAACCCGTGCTGTCCTCGCAAGGCGTGCTGTCCTCGCAAGCCATGTTTTCCTGGTAAGCCGTGCTGTCCTCGCAAACCGTGCTGTCCTCGCAAGCCGTGCTGTCCTCGCAAGCTGTGCTGCCCTTGCAAGCCGTGCGGTCCTCGCAAGCCATGCTGTCCTCGCAATTTTAGCGGTCCTCGCAAGCTGTGCTGCCCTCCCAAGCTGTGCTGTCCTCGAAAGTTGTGCTGTCGTCTCTAGTTGAGTTGTCCTCTCAAGTTGAGCTGTCCTCTTAAGTTGAGCTGTCCTCTCAAGTTGAGCTGTCCTCTCTAGGTGATCTGTCCTCTCTAGTTGAACTGTCCTCTTTAGTTGAGCTGTCCTCTCTAGTTGAGCTGTCATCTCTAGTTGAGCTGTCCTCTCTAGTTGAGCTGTCCTCTCAAGTTGAGCTTTCCTCTCAAATTGAGCTCTCCTCTCAAGTTGAGCTCTCCTCTCAAGTTGAGCTCTCCTCTCAAGTTTAGCGGCATCTCAAGGTGAGCTGTCCTCTCAAGTTGAGCCGTCCTCGCAAGCTGTGCTGTCCTCCCAAGCTGCGCTGTCGTCCCAAGCTGTGCTGTCCCCACAAGCTGTGCTGTCTCCACAAACTGTGCTGTCCCCGCAAGCTGTGCTGTCCTCGCAAGCTTTGCTGTCCTCGCAAGGTGTGCTCTCCTCGCAAGCTGTGTTGTCCTTGAAAGCTGTGCTGTCCTCGCAAGCTGTGTTGTCCTTGCAAATTGTGCCGTCCTCGCAAGCTGTGCTGTCCTCGCAAGCTGTGCTGTCCTCGCAAGCTGTGCTGTCCTCGCAAGCTGTGCTGTCCTCGCAAGCTGTGCTGTCCTCACAAGCGGTTCTGTCCTCGCAAGCCGTGCCGTCCTCGCAATCTGTGGTGTCCTCGCAAGCTGTGCTGTCCTCGCAAGCTGTGCTGTCCTCGCAAGCTGTGCTGTCCTCGCAAGCTGTGCTGTCCTCGCAAGCTGTGCTGGCCTTGCAAGCTGTGCTGTCCTCGCAAGCTGTGCTATCCTCGCAAGCTGTGCTGTCCTCGCAAGCCGTGCTGTCCTCACAAGCTGTGCTGTCCTCGGAAGCTGTGCTGTCCTCGCAACCGGTGCTGTCCTCGCCAGCCATGCTGTCCTCCCAAGCCGTGCTGTCCTCGCAAACCGTGCTGTCCTCGCAAGCCGTGCTGTCCTCGCAAGCTTTGCTGTCCACTCAAGTTGAGCTGTCCTCTCAAGTTGAGCTGTCCTCTCAAGTTGAGCTGTCCTCTCAAGTAGAGCTGTCCTCTCAAGTTGCGCTGTCCTCTCTAGCTGAGCTGTCCTCTCAAGTTGAGCAGTCCTCTCAAGTTGAGCTGTCCTCGGAAGCTGTTCTGTCCTCGCAAGCTGTGCTGTCCTCGCAAGCTGTGCGGTCCTCGCAAGCTGTGCTGTCCTCGCATGCCGTGCTGTCCTTGCAAGCCGTGCTGTCCTCGCAAGCCATGCTAGCCTCGTAGGCTTTGCTGTCCTCGAAAGTTGAGCAGTCCTCTCAAGTTGTGCTCTCCTCTCAAGTTGAACTGTCCTCGCAAGTTGAGCTGTCCCCTCAAGGTGAGCTGTCCTCGCAAGCTGTGCTGTCCTCGCAAGCCGTGCTGTCCTCGCAAGCCGTGCTGTCCTCGCAAGCCTTGCTGTCCTCGCAAGCTGTGCTGTCCTCGCTAGCTGTGCTGTCCTCGCAAGCTGTGCTGTCCTTGCAAGCTGTGCTGTCCTCGCAAGCTGTACTGTCCTCGCAAGCTGTGCTGTCCTCGCAAGCTGTGCTGTCCTCGCAAGCTGTGCTGTCCTCGCAAGCTGTCCTGTCCTCGGAAGCTGTGCTGTCCTCGCAACCCGTTCTGTCCTCGCAACCTGTGCTGTCCTCGCAACCCGTGCTGTCCTCGCAAGCCGCGTTGTCCTCGCAAGCTGTGCTGTACTCGCAAGCTGTCCTGACCTCGGAAGCTGTGCTGTCCTCGCAAGCCGTGCTGTCCCCGCAGGCCGTGCTGTCCCCGCAAGCCGTGCTGTCCTCGCAAGCCATTCTGTCCTTGCAAGCCGTGCTGTCCTCGCAAGCTTTGCTGTCCTCGCAAGCTGTGCCGTCCACCCAAGTTGTGCTGTCATCTCAAGTTGTGCTGTCATCTCGAGTTGTGCTGTCCTCTAAAATTGAGCTGTCCTCTAAAGTTGAACTGTCCTCTCAAGTTGAGCTGTCCTCTCAAGTTGAGCTGTTCTGTCAAGTTGAGCTGTCCTCTCAAGTTGAGCTGTCCTCTCAAGTTGAGCTGTCCTCTCAAGTTGAGCTGTCCTCTCAAGTTGAAATCTCCTCTAATGTTGAGCTCTCCTCTCAAGTTGAGCTCTCCTCTCAAGTTGAGGTGTACTCTCAAGTTGAGCTGTCCTCTCAAGTTGAACTGTCCTCTCAAGTTGAGCTGTCCTCGCAAGCTGTGCTGTCCTCGCAAGCTGTGCTGTCCTCGCAAGTTGTGCTGTCCTCGCAAGCTGTTCTGTCCTCGCAAGCTGTGCTGTCCTCGCAAGCTGTGCTGTCCTTGCAAGCTGTGCTGTCCTTGCAAGCCGTGCTGTCCTCGCAGGCCGTGCTGTCCTCGCAAGCCTTGCTGTCCTCGGAAGCTGTGCTGTCCTCGCTAGCTGTGCTGTCCTCGCAAGCTGTGCTGTCCTCGCAAGCTGTGCTGTCCTCGCAAGCTGTGCTGTCCTCGCAAGCTGTGCTGTCCTCGCAAGCTGTGCTGTCCTCGCAAGCTGTGCTGTCCTCGCAAGCTGTGCTGTCCTCGCAAGCTGTGCTGTCCTCGCAAGCTGTGCTGTCCTCGCAAGCTGTGCTGTCCTCGCAAGCTGTGCTGTTCTCGCAAGCTGTGCAGTCCTCGCAAGCTGTGCTGTCTTCGCTAGCTGTGCTGTCCTCGCAAGCTGTGCTGTCCTCGCAAGCTGAGCTGTCCTCGGAAGCTGTGTTGTCCTCGGAAGCTGTGCTGTCCTCGGAAGCTGTCCTGTCCTCGGATGCTGTGCTGTCCTCGCAACCCGTGCTGTCCTCGCAACCTGTGCTGTCCTCGCAAGCCATGCTGTCCTCGCACCCGTGGTGTCCTCGCAAGGCGTGCTGTCCTCGCAAGCCTGCTGTCCTGGCAAGCCGTGCTGTCCTCGCAAACCGTGCTGTCCTCGCAAGCCGTGCTGTCCTCGCAAGCTGTGCTGTTCTTGCAAGCCATGCTGTCCTCGCAAGCCGTGCTGTCCTCGCAATTTTAGCGGTCCTCGCAAGCTGTGCTGTCCTCCCAAGCTGTGCTGTCCTCGAAAGTTGTGCTGTCGTCTCAAGTTGAGCTGTCCTCTCAAGTTGAGCTGTCCTCTTAAGTTGAGCTGTCCTCTCAAGTTGAGCTGTCCTCTCTAGTTGATCTGTCCTCTCTAGTTGAACTGTCCTCTTTAGTTGAGCTGTCCTCTCTAGTTGAGCTGTCCTCTCTAGTTGAGCTGTCCTCTCTAGTTGAGCTGTCCTCTCAAGTTGAGCTGTCCTCTCAAATTGAGCTCTCCTCTCAAGTTGAGCTTTCCTCTCAAGTCTAGCTCTCCTCTCAAGTTGAGCGGTCATCTCAAGGTGAGCTGTCCTCTCAAGTTGAGCCGTCCTCGCAAGCTGTGCTGTCCTCGCAAGCTGTGCTGTCCTCGCAAGCTGTGCTGTCCTCGCAAGCTGTGCTGTCCTCGCAAGCTGTGGTGTCCTCGCAAGCTGTGCTGTCCTCGCAAGCTTTGCTGTCCTCCCAAGTTGTGCTGTCATCCCAAGCTGTGCTGTCCCCACAAGCTGTGCTGTCTCCACAAACTGTGCTGTCCCCGCAAGCTGTGCTGTCCTCACAAGCTTTGCTGTCCTCGCAAGGTGTGCCCTCCTCGCAAGCTGTGTTGTCCTTGTAAGGTGTGCTGTCCTCGCAAGCTGTGTTGTCCTTGCAAATTGTGCCGTCCTCGCAAGCTGTGCTGTCCTCGCAAGCTGTGCTGTCCTCGCTAGCTGTGCTGTCCTCGCAAGCTGTGCTGTCCTCGCAAGCTGTGCTGTCCTCGCAAGCTGTGCTGTCCTCGCAAGCTGTGCTGTCCTCGCAAGCTGTGCTGTCCTCGCAAGCTGTGCTGTCCTCGCAAGCTGTGCTGTCCTCGCAAGCTGTGCAGTCCTCGCAAGCTGTGCTATCCTCGCAAGCTGTGCTGTCCTCGCAAGCCGTGCTGTCCTCGCAAGCTGTGCTGTCCTCGGAAGCTGTGCTGTCCTCGCAACCTGTGCTGTCCTCGCCAGCCGTGCTGTCCTCGTAAGCCGTGCTGTTCTCGCAAGCTGTGCTGTCCTCGCAAGCCGTGCTGTCCTCGCAAGCTTTGCTGTCCACTCAAGTTGAGCTGTCCTCTCAAGTTGAGCTGTCCTCTCAAGTTGAGCTGTCCACTCAAGTAGAGCTGTCCTCTCAAGTTGCACTGTCCTCTCTAGCTGAGCTGTCCTCTCAAGTTGAGCTGTTCTCTCAAGTTGAACTGTCCTCTCAAGTTGAGCTGTCCTCTCAAGTTGAGCTGTCCTCACAAGCTGTTCTGTCCTCGCAAGCTGTGCTGTCCTCGGAAGCTGTGCGGTCCTCACAAGCTGTGCTGTCCTCACAAGTCGTGCTGTCCTTGCAAGCCGTGCTGTCCTCGCAAGCCGTGCTAGCCTCGTAGGCTTTGCTGTCCTCTCAAGTTGAGCAGTCCTCTCAAGTTGTGCTCTCCTCTCAAGTTGAACTGTCCTCGCAAGTTGAGCTGTCCTCTCAAGTTGAGCTGTCCTCGCAAGCTGTGCTGTCCTCGCAAGCTGTGTTGTCCTCGCAAGCTGTGCTGTCCTCGCAACCTGTGCTGTCCTCGCAAGCTGTGCTGTCCTCGCAAGCTGTGCTGTCCTCGCAACCTGTGCTGTCCTCTCCAGCCGTGCTGTCTTCGCAAACCGTGCTGTCTTCGCAAGCTGTGCTGTCCTCACAAGCCGTGCTGTCCTCGCAAGCTTTGCTGTCCTCTCAAGTTGGCTGTCATCTCAAGTTGAGCTGTCCTCTCAAGTTGAGCTGTCCTTTCAAGTTGAGCTGTCCTCTCAAGTAGAGCTGTCCTCTTAAGTTGCGCTGTCCTCTCTAGCTGAGCTGTCCTCTCAAGGTGAGGTGTCCTCTCAAGTTGAGCTGTCCTCGCAAGCTGTGCTGTCCTCGCAAACTTGGCTGTCCTCGCAAGCTGTGCTGTCCTCGCAAGCTGTGCTGTCCTCGAAAGATGTGCGGTCCTCGCAAGCTGTGCTCTCCTCGCAAGCCGTGCTGTCCTCACAAGCCGTGCTGTCCTCGCAAGCTGTGCTGTCCTCGCAAGCCGTGCTGTCCTCACAAGCCGTGCTGTCCTCGCAAGCTGTGCTGTCCTTGCAGGCTGTGCTGTCCTCGCAAGTTGAGCTGTCCTTGCAAGTTGAGCTGTCCTCTCAAGTTGAGCTGTCCTCTCAAATTGAGCTGTCCTCTCTAGTTGATCTGTCCTCTCAAGTTGAGCTGTCCTCGCAAGCTGTTCTGTCCTCACAAGCTGTGCTGTCCTCGCAAGCTGTGCTGTCCTCGCAAGCTGTGCTGTCTTCGCAAGCTGTGCTGTCCTTGCAAGCCGTGCTGTCCTCGCAAGCCATGCTGTCCTCGCAAGCTTTGCTGTCCTCTCAAGTTGAGCAGTCGTCTCAAGTTGTGCTCTCCTCTCAAGTTGAACTGTCATCTCAAGTTGAGCTGTCCTCTCAAGTTGAGCTGTCCTCGCAAGCTGTGCTGTCCTCGCAAGCTGTGCTGTCCTCGCAAGCTGTGCTGTCCTCGCAAGCTGTGCTGCCCTCGCAAGCTGTTCTGTCCTCGCAAGCTGTGCTGTCCCCGCAAGCTGTGCTGTCCCCGCAAGCTGTGCTGTCCCCGCAAGCTGTGCTGTCCGCGCAAGCTGTGCTGTCTCCACAAGTTGTGCTGTCCCCGCAAGCTCTGCTGTCCCCGCGAGCTGTGCCGTCCTCGCAAGCTGTGCCGTCCTCGCAAGCTGTGCTGTCCTCGCAAGCTGTGCTGTCCTCGCAAGCTGTGCTGTCCTCACAAGCCGTGCTGTCCTCGCAAGCCGTGCTGTCCTTGCAAGCGGTGCTGTCCTCGCAAGCTGTGCTGTCCTCGCAAGCCGTGCTGTACTCGAAAGCCGTGCTGTCGTCGCAAGCCGTGCTGTACTCGAAAGCCGTGCTGTCGTCGCAAGCCGTGCTGTCCTCGCAAGCTGTGCTGTCCTCGCAAGCCGTGCTTGCAGTGATTTCAAGGTGTGCAGCATTCGCAATCTGTGCAGCTTTCACAAGGTATGCTGCCTTAGCAAAGTGTGCTACGTTCACAATGTGTGCTGCCTTTGCAATGTTTGCAGCCTTCACAAGTGATTCTGTCTTCGCAATGTGGTTCAAATTGCTCTGAGCACTATGGGACTTATTATCTGAGGTCATCAGTCACCTAGAACTTCGAACTACTGAAACCTAACCAACCTAAGGACATCACACACATCCGTGCCCGAGGCAGGATTCGAACCAGCGACCATAGGAGTTGCGCAGGTCCTGACTGAAGCGCCTAGAACCTGTCGGCCACCGCGGCCGGCTTCTTCACAATGTGTGCTGCCTTCATACTGTATGCTGCATTTATACAGTGTACTGGCTTCACAAGGTGTTCTGCCTTCACAAGTTGGCCCTCCTTCACAATATGTACTGCCTTTGCAGTGTCTTATTCCTTCACATGGTCTTCTTCCTTTGCATGCTGTGCTACCTTCGCAAGGTTTGCTACTTTCGAAAGGTTGACTGCCTTCACCGGATATGCAGCTTCCGCAAGGTAACCTTGCAAAGGCAGCACATATTGTGAAGGCAACACACCTAGCTAATGCAGCATTTCTTGTGAAGCAGCACTCCTTGAGAAGCCAGCACATCTTGTGAAGGTAGCACATCTTCTGATAGTAGAGGCAGAAAACCTAGCGTAGGCTGCACACCTTGCGAAGGCTACACACTGTGTCAAGGCAGAACAGCTTGCAAAGGCAGCACACCTCACGAAAGTAGCACACCTTGCGAAGACAGGACAGAATGCAATGGCAGAAAATCTTGCAAAGGAGAACACCTTGCAAAGAACAACTGCCTTGCAAAGGCAGCACACCTTGTGGAGGCTGCACACATTGCAAATGCAGGACACCTTGCAAAGACAGCACATTTCCTAAATACAGCTCTCCTCCAAAGGACAGCACATATCCCAAAGGCAGCACACCTTCTGGAGACAGTTTACTTTCGTGCATATTGTCCACAAACTGAGGAAAGAAATATAGGATGTGAAGTTACCTTCCCATTCCTGCATATTTTTGCGGGAACGGTCGCAGCATTCGGCATCTGGCAGTAGGTGTGCAGGGTTGAGGTTCCGTCATGACTTCTGGTGTGGTGGGCGCCCTGTCGCTCCACATCAGCTGTGCACGCGAGTGCAGCGTGCTCAGTGCAGCTGCTGCGCCACACTTCTGTGTGCAGCACGTTGGTCTCTGTTCCACAGGTGTAGCCTGTACGAGCGACCTTCCAAGCAGTTAATAATTAATGTAAACCCAGCCATGTCGCTGTTTTATGCTCTACGTGTTAATTTAATGGTACTCTTGTCTTACGTTTTATAATTCAATAGAAGAGTTCCGATTAGGAGATTGACCTCTTGGACGTAGAACGCCTTTCATATCTTCTGCCAAAATGATATTACCTTACTTAAATCTGAAGAGAGGGACTATTTTGTAATTAAAGGAACTCTGCTCGTTTACGTCGTTTACTGCTATCAGGTGGAACATATATATTAAATAGCCAGGTGTTGTAAACAGTACAAGCTACAACTGTATTACATATGAGTTTTCAACGTGATCCACTATTATGCCCTCTTTCGCGAGTATCACGGTCTCTAATTCATCTCCAGTTCCAGCATTAATTACAGCGCTTTATCCCAATACATCGTGTAGTGCAGTATCCTTTACTTCTGTAACTAGAATAATATCAATGTTTGGCTCATACATAAAGTCTTTCAAGGTACTTGCTTTTAGGGAGCTCCCTATGCTCTTTATGGATTCATAATGTATCACATTTCATAAATTCAACTCTTTCATCGCATGCAGTCAGTATGAAAGCTATGGATAAGTGTCACATACGTATCTACCTCTGTCGCTTGGTTTGGATGAGGTAACCATTCCCGTCCCCCCTTGCAATCTTAGTAAGCATGCAGCGAAAATCGTGCACAGACACACATGTGAAACTCTTAAATTGACCGAATCAGTTCGATAGCTGTGATTCAGGGCCTAGTGTAATGCCACCATGTGTTTGAAACCTCCGCAAAGAATTCTGTTGCATGGTTCATACTGATGTCTCGATATCGCCATCGTGTAACTTACAGCAAGTATTTTATTCTTGTCGCTCACCTACATTAAGGAAAATGGGAAACATTTACCACCTTCCGATATTGTTGTCATTGTTAGTAAGTAGAATGAAAGTAGTCTCTGGTCAGGAGAAACTAAAAGCGATTATTTGTTTCCACAGACAGAGCTTAACAATTCGTATCAGTACACTGTCCCATCCAAGGGGCAGATTCGTTAGTCTGTCGTATGCATATAACGAGATAACATAAAGACTTTACGTCACAGCTACTCAGTTCATGGGGCTAGGGAACCTACACACATCGACATCATTCACTTCTTGTTTGCTGAGATAGTATAAATTTCCTAAGTAAAATGACATTGCAAGTTGTTGTTGTAGTGAACATCTTCTAAATGCTTAATGCAAAGACACTATTTACACACGGTCATCCTGACTGACGATGCGAGGAAGTAAATTGACTGGCTCGGTTAAGAGGTGTATATAATTTTGATTCGCTTCACAATAGATTCACGTAGAATGGTCAATTTTGAAAGTTTCGGCGAACAATACAGTTAAGACTTTGATTACGATACATGCATCACATTCTTGTAAAGCTATTGTATTAAACGTGTGCTACTTTCGATATTAATCGCAATTGCAGAAAGCAGCAATGAATATGTCTCGTCTCGTTTCTGGGACCATTTCCCGTACTGTGCGACCCACAGAGCTTTATCGCTGCATCAGCGGTCGATTGTTGCTGTTGCCGCCACGGAATGATGGCAGTTAAATTCAAATTTCCTCCAAGTATAAGGGATTCTACGATATAAATGAAAATGGAAAGAAGTAACGAAAGCGGCAACTAGCAGTCAAACTCAACGTTCCTGGTGGTTTAATGCTATGACAATTTTAAACAATAAACTACGCAGTGGAACTGAGAGCTATCACAGGAATCTGCAATATACCCTCGATGGACAAACTGATTAAAGTTTTCGTCCTTGCCACTTCTCATTTTACAGACAACTGATTCTGACTACTTCTTATGAACTGCACTTAACTGAGGCCGTAACTCATGTCGAAGTTGTCTGTTTGTATTACTACTATCGCATCTTTCTTAGGTAAAGAACGAGCAAAATAGCAGTTTTGCGTTTAGCATGCAATCATCCAGGATACAATTTCTACAGTCAGAGCATTTTCTGTTGCGGCATAGGAATGATTATGTGATTACTTCTATATGGAATTCATCTGTAACTTTATGAACTCAATATTTAGAAAGAGGGCCAACCGAATTACATACTGCACACTGTGAATAATTGCTGCAATTTTGGTGGCAACAACAACAAACAACCAGTCAGTGCCGAGATTTGGCTGTAGAATAGTGGCAACACAGAGCTACCGTTGCAGCCGAGTGGTTCATGAAGCCTTGGCCGTGACCACAGCGGCTGAGGCGCGTCTACAGCCGTAGCAACCGCACAGCAGCCCACACTGAGGTGTGACGTCACACGGCACCCCTGTCTCGGTTGACCACCCACGACGTGTTTCGCTACATTTGATCAATTCACTATTTGCTCATACCTGAAACGTTAGTAAGTTTTTTTTTGTGATCGGTATAAACAAATGAAACGTGTTGTATAATACTCCCCTACGAGGGGCATTACTATTAACAATTTTACATTCAATTTTTATCAATAGCTTATTTGCTAGTTACCCCATTTCCTCTTTCTACGCTCAGTTAGCGTCAAGCAAATCACGCGTACCTTCGAAACTTGGACCTTTTTACCAGGTACATCTCTAGAAGTATTAGGTGCATAACATGTCTTTGTAATTTACACGCAGAACTTAATTTTCTACGAAAAAGACAGACGTCAATCCTTATCTCTGTTTAAGATACGCGTCGGAATCTCTCCCTACTTGAAGCGGCGAACGTATGTCCGAAACTCCGCCCATAGCTCATCCCCGCATATACTGCCGATTGCAACGTGCGCGCCCAGTAGTCACTGATCAGTTACGCCATTGTAATCTGTCCAGAGTGAGCTGTTTCGCCGTCCACAGATTATTACAGAACGTGCACGGCCTTTATATCCAGTTTATGTATTTTAGACTTTCCGTTTCAAGGTTTGCCAAATGACAGTCGCTCCCAGTCCGTGTTTCACGACCGCTTTCTTTGCAGTCTGCCGCCGATTGTGAACTTAGCTCCTTTTCCAGTCACATAACGTTTCTTCCAACGTTTATTCTAATGACTGATGCCTCTTGTTACTCCATGCCATGAATGGTTATCTGCATTCCGAAGAGCTAAATGAAAATTAATGCAACGTAGACTATTATTTTAAACTGATGGAAGTAACAGTTCTTAGCGAGTAGCCTCGAACCCGATATTCAGTTCAGAGTTTACCTCGGACGAGAAAAAACGTTCTGTGTAGTGTTGAAAGTTGTGACGAAAAAAGGAATCTATTTATTTCCATTCTCTACAAAGGCAGTACAAAAAAATCAACTTATCTCATATCTGTAATACAAATTTATTTGAAAGCGCTGGCCATCGCTACGGTCGTACGAAGGCAATCCAAAGTTTATTCCACACCGCCAGACTGCGTTATGCGATACTCTCTGGCGCTGTGTGCTGACGGATTTGAAATCGCAGCCGCCTGTCTCTGTGACGTGGCAGTCTTGTTCGCTCACAGTTATTTCATATTTCGTGTTACCTCCTTTCATGCTAAAAGACCGCAGCCTTCTCTCCACGCACACGAAAACAGATTTCTATTTTTTTTTTTTTCATTTCACGAAAATGCGTGATTCGCGCCGAACCAGCGATACGGAAAGACACCTTCTATTGGCGCCTCGCGTGGCTGAAGACGTTGACTGCGAAAGGAGTTTCGGAGGACGCAGTGCAGCCGTTGGTCGACAGATGGCACTAGGCGACTTGCAGTGTCCGGCAGTGATATAAACAATAAGACGCTAAAAAGAAATAAACAGCGCGGAAAAGAGTAACATGTCTACTGGGCATCTTGTGACACACGGCGATCACGGACCTTGTATATAATAGTGCACACGAAAATTCTGATAGCCTTTTGTTGAGAATTGTAAATATCGAAAGCGGGAGAAATGTTAAGCGTAAAAATAAAATCTTTGCTTCTCTGTGTTTCCGTTTTGTAACAGGAAAGGTAAGTTAATATTTACTTTCATTGCGTGAAACAAAAAGTAAAACATTCCTTAGCAGTTCTACGTATGTCTACCGAGTGTGTTTTTCACAAACCGATCTTCCACCACCGCCTGTGGTTCGTCATTTAAACACTATCATATCGGTTTTCGAAATGCGGTTACCGGTTACGGATTTTTTACTGTATTTTAAAGGTAAAACACACTATCACTACATTCCATCATTTTACCGTTTGTAGCACAATCATTTTATCAGAGAATAAGTAAGTATTGAACTCCTGGGAATGCGGTCAGCGCTCAAGTCGGCTCATCTCTGGCATGAATGACGGTGCACGATGACAAAATCTCGCTTAAACAGCACTGCTTAAAGTTATGCCTTTTTTCACATACGTGGCACATAGGCCTCTGGATGACTTCCAAACGGGTCGACCCCCCATGTTCCGCCACGTCACTCGAATACCAGCACTGGTTACACGAAATCGCCAAATAATGACATTGTATTGACTTTGAACTTTTTTAATTATGCTTGCAGATCTTAGTAACGTAGAAGCCGAATGTATTTTTCTGTTGATTCTCCCTCTTCTGCAGCCCACAGAGCTTTGTCAGTGCCCCAGCCATTGATTGTTGGTGCTAGCCTTCCGCAACGTCGGCAGTTGAACTTTCTAGATACTAATGTCGATTTTATTAAGTAAATGAAAACGGAGGAAAATGAAAATAATTGCAAAACCACCAGTCAAACGTAACGTTTAGCGAAGTTATAGGCGAGCAAAGCCTTAAGCCAAAAATTACGACAATGGGGCACACATAACCGTTATTGCATAAATCCACATTCAGAGTTGGGCCTTCCACGCACAATGTCGCAAAAGTTACCGTTATGTCCAAACGAAATTACGCATCGTATTCTTAGATGAAAAATGCCACTGACTTCCACTAATCACTTGTGGCGTAATGTCTTCATAACACTTCCACCTCACTACAATAACCGGTTGTGAGCTCTATTACACATTCTGTCCGATGTAGAAGCACTTCAATATTTCCGCAATAGTAATTTAGGAGATACTCAAAGCTGTCACCTTTGGTCCTCTTAATTATCACGTCAGTATTCACATATGTTACGTGAGCGTCGACCACCGGTTTGTTCACACGGAGAGATGATGATTTCTTGTCATCAAACAGCACATGTGTAAACCGAATCACAAAACTCGTCGTTCATCCGAACATGAGTTAACTATCGTATTCGCCTCTAGAAAACTGTACTTATTGATAAAAGCGACAGTAATTTCCGTAACCGTTCTCTTTCCATAGCTAAATGTTTCGTCAACTGTTAATTGCATTCTTCTTAGTTCAAGGGTTTTCAGTTCTTCAGCAATACATAAAGTAACAGTTTCAAAGACGAGATATTTATGAAATGCCAGTAAAACAGCACTGCGCCGAAAATTCCGTTACGACTGTGGACGGAGTGTGTCGCAACGACATTCTTCTGACACACACTTCCGGCGTTCTTGGCCGGCTTAGACGTGAGTAAGAAATCGTGGTTCAGATGAATGTCTCCACCGCGTCTTCCTGGACCAGCTGACACCAGCCGTGCTGCCAAACGAGGTGTCGACGTCTGCGACGCTGCTTCCCCCGTGCTTAAAACGTAAACGAGTCTTGAGACTCCTCTGTCATCTGTCGATGCTACGGCAACAGCCGCCATGCGGCTACAAGTTGCTGCTGTACATTCTCCTCTCTGCGGCCTGTCTTTCCACACAAGTGATGGGGCTCGGTTTTACGTGAATATAAGTGACGTAACTATTATTGCGTACAACACCACAGCCAATATTTACAGTTACTAGTAACTGCTTTTTCGCATTACTCATCTTAAATGTATTCACTTTTCGTAATATCTTAACTGTTTTCGTATGTGCTTGTGGTCGTCGGCAAGCAAATGCATCATTACCAGTGCAGAAAACTCATCGCCGTCAAACCGGCATCGGAGACGAATTTGCGTACCTGGAAAGGTAGCTACTTACGAGAGTTTACATGTATTCTGGAACCTACACAGCTTACTCTGTTATTGGCCCCACTAAGAAAATAAAATTAGCACTCGAAAAATTCCGTCTGTTTAGGAACTTAGGGAATGTCAAGGGCGCACTCTTTGTTTGGCTCTAGCTTTAAAACGCCATAAAAACATTTAGTCGTGTATATGTAACCTTTTGCAACTCTGCACCTTACAAATTATTTTTCTCGCCTTACCCGTGTTTCTACTAGCTGACTAGTGAAATGTTTTCCTTATTACAGCATTTTCCATTGCGAAGTGGGGCTGTGGCCCTTTACATATTCCGGCCACATATTAAGAGAGTGTTATGATTGTCCTGATGACAATGATGATGGAAAAGAGAAAGTTGTTATTATTGTGTCTCGTACTATCAAGAGCTTAGTGAGTATCTATGCAGTTTCTTTGCGACAGTACTTTATTATCTAAAGATCAGGGCAGGCGCCTCTTGCTGATACACTATGGTGACGTCATAACATCCACACTCGCGACTCATTCATTGCGAATGGCTCTGCACTGCCACATATGCTAGCTCTGTAATGGAGTGTGGCTGGCCTCACATTCTCCTCACTAAAATAATACAGTGAGTGCTCTGACACATTATGGTTTTTTGAAAAAATTAAATTCTTCGCTATTTCAAAGCGTCTCAATTTTGTTCTACTGTAAGTGTAAAACAGTTTGAAAACGTGGAAATGGCGGATATCTGTTCG
>NW_026047683.1:0-26330 GCF_023864345.2 Schistocerca serialis cubense | reverse complement strand
ATGAACCTGGGTGCACGAATGAAAAATGTCATTTTTTCGGATAAATCCAGGTTCTGTCCTCGCAAGCTGTGCTGTCCTCGCTAGCTGTGCTGTCCTCGCAAGCTGTGCTGTCGTCGCAAGCTGTGCTGTCCTCGCAAGCTGTGCTGTCCTCGCAAGCTGTGCTGTCCTCGCAAGCTGTGCTGTACTCGCAAGCTGTGCTGTCCTCGCAAGCTGTGCTGTCCTCGCAAGCTGTGCTGTCCTCGCAATCTGTGCAGTCCTCGCAAGCTGTGCTGTCTTCGCTAGCTGTGCTGTCCTCGCAAGCTGTGCTGTCCTCGCAAGCAGTGCTGTCCTCGGAAGCTGTATTGTCCTCAGAAGCTGTGCTGTCCTCGGAAGCTGTCCTGTCCTCGGAAGCTGTGCTGTCCTCGCAACCCGTGGTGTCCTCGCAACCTGTGCTGTCTTCGCAAGCCATGCTGTCCTCGCGACACGTGCTGTCCTCGCAAGGCGTGCTGTCCTCGCAAGCCATGCTGTCCTGGCAAGCCGTGCTGTCCTCGCAAACCATGCTGTCTTCGCAAGCCGTGCTGTCCTCGCAAGCTGTGCTGTTCTTGCAAGCCGTGCTGTCCTCGCAAGCCATGCTGTCCTCGCAATTTTAGCGGTCCTCGCAAGCTGTGCTGTCCTCCCAAGCTGTGCTGTCCTCAAAAGTTGTGCTGTCATCTCAAGTTGAGCTGTCCTCTCAAGTTGAGCTGTCCTCTTAAGTTGAGCTGTCCTCTCAACTTAAGCTGTCCTCTCTAGTTGATCTGTCCTCTCTAGTTGAACTGTCCTCTTTAGTTGAGCTGCCCTCTCTAGTTGAGCTGTCCTCTCTAGTTGAGCTGTCCTCTCTAGTTGAGCTGTCCTCTCTAGTTGAGCTGCCCTCTAAAGTTCAGCTCTCCTCTCAAATTGAGCTCTCCTCTCAACTTGAGCTCTCCTCTCAAGTTGAGCTCTCCTCTCAAGTTGAGCGGTCATCTCAAGGTGAGCTGTCCTCTCAAGTTGAGCCGTCCTCGCAAGCTGTGCTGTCCTCGCAAGCTGTGCTGTCCTCGCAAGCTGTGCTGTCCTCGCAAGCTGTGCTGTCCTCGCAAGCTGTGCTGTCCTCGCAAGCTGTGCTGTCCTCGCAAGCTGTGCTGTCCTCGCAAGCTGTGCTGTCCTCGCAAGCCGTGCTGTCCTTGCCAGCCATGCTGTACTCGCAAGCCATGCTAGCCTCGTAGGCATTGCTGTTCCTCAAAACTTGAGCAGTCCTCTCAAGTTGTGTTCTCCTCTCAAGTTGAACTGTCCTCGCAACTTGAGCTGTCCTCTCAAGTTGAGCTGTCCTCGCAAGCTGTGCTGTCCTCGCAAGCCGTGCTGTCCTCGCAAGCAGTGCTGTCCTCGCAAGCCGTGCTGTCCTCGCAAGCCTTGCTGTCCTCGCAAGCTGTGCTGTCCTCGCAAGCTGTGCTGTTCTCGCAAGCTGTGCTGTCCTCACAAGCTGTGCTGTCCTCGCAAGCTGTGCTGTCCTCGCAAGCTGTGCTGTCCTCGCAAGCTGTGCAGTCCTCGCAAGCTGTGCTGTCTTCGCTAGCTGTGCTGTCCTTGCAAGCTGTGCTGTCCTTGCAAGCTGTGCTGTCCTCGGAAGCTGTGTTGTCCTAAGAAGCTGTGCTGTCCTCGGAAGCTGTGCTGTCCTCGGAAGCTGTGCTGTCCTCGCAACCCGTGCTGTCCTCACAACCTGTGCCGGCCTCGCAAGCCGTGCTGTCCTCGCAAGCCGTGCTGTCCTCGCAAGCCGTATTGTCCTCGCAAGCTGTGCTGTGCACGCAAGCTGTGCTGTCCTCGGAAGCTGTGCTGTCCTCGCAAGCCGTGCTGTCCCCGCAAGCCGTGCTGTCCTAACAAGCCATGCTGTCCTCGCAAGCCGTTCTGTCCTTGCAAGCCGTGCTGTCCTCGCAAGCTTTGCTGTGCTCGCAAGCTGTGCTGTCCACCCAAGTTGTGCTGTCATCTCAAGTTGTGCTGTCATCTCGAGTTGTCCTGTCCTCTAAAGTTGAGCTGTCCTCTCAAGTTGAACTGTCCTCTCAAGTTGAGCTGTCCTCTCAAGTTGAGCTGTTCTGTCAAGTTGAGCTGTCTTCTCAAGTTGAGCTGTCCTCTCAAGTTGAGCTGTCCTCTCAAGTTGAGCTGTCCTCTCAAGTTGAGCTCTCCTCTCATGTTGAGCTCTCCTCTCAAGTTGAGCTCTCCTCTCAAGTTGAGGTGTACTCTCAAGTTGAGCTGTCCTCTCAAGTTGAGCTGTCCTCTCAAGTTGAGCTGTCCTCGCAAGGTGTGCTGTTCTCGCAAGCTGTGCTGTCCTCGCAAGCTTTGTTGTCCTCGCAAGCTTTGTTGTCCTCGCAAGCTGTGCTGTCCTCGCAAGCTGTGCTGTCCTCGCAAGCTGTGCTGTCCCTGCAAGCCGTGCTGTCCTCGCAGGCCGTGCTGTCCTCCCAGGCCTTGCTGTCCTCGCAAGGTGTGCTGTCCTCGCTAGCTGTGCTGTCCTCGCAAGCTGTGCTGTCCTCGCAAGCTGTGCTGTCCTCGCAAGCTGTGCTGTCCTCGCAAGCTGTGCTGTCCTCGCAAGCTGTGCTGTCCTCGCAAGTTGTGCTGTCCTCGCAAGCTGTGCTGTCCTCGCAAGCTGTGCTGTCCTCGCAAGCTGTGCTGTCCTCGCAAGCTGTGCTGTCCTCGCAAGCTGTGCTGTCCCTGCAAGCCGTGCTGTCCTCGCAGGCCATGTTGTCTTCGCAAGCCTTGCTGTCCTCGCAAGCTGTGCTGTCCTCGCTAGCTGTGCTGTCCTCGCAAGCTGTGCTGTCCTCGCAAGCTGTGCTGTCCCTGCAAGCCGTGCTGTCATCGCAGGCCGTGCTGTCCTCGCAGGCCGTGCTGTCCTCGCAAGCCTTTCTGTCCTCGCAAGCTGTGCTGTCCTCGCTAGCTGTGCTGTCCTCGCAAGCTGTGCTGTCCTCGCAAGCTGTGCTGTCCTCGCAAGCTGTGCTGTCCTCGCAAGCTGTGCTGTCCTCGCAAGCTGTGTTGTCCTCGCAAGCTGTGCTGTCCTCGCAAGCTGTGCTGTCCACGCAAGCTGTGCTGTCCTCGCAAGCTGTGCTGTCCTCGCAAGCTGTGCTGTCCTCGGAAGCTGTGTTGTCCTCGGAAGCTGTGCTGTCCTCGCAACCTGTGCTGTCCTCGCAAGCCTTGCTGTCCTCGCAACCCGTGCTGACCTCGCAAGGTGTGCTGTCCTCGCAAGCCGTGCTGTCCTGGCAAGCCGTGCTGTCCTCGCAAACCGTGCTGTCCTCGCAAGCCGTGCTGTCCTCGCAAGCTGTGCTGTTCTTGCAAGCCGTGCTGTCCTCGCAAGCCGTGCTGTCCTCGCAATTTTAGCGGTCCTCGCAAGCTGTGCTGTCCTCCCAAGCTGTGCTGTCCTCGAAAGTTGTGCTGTCGTCTCTAGTTGAGCTGTCCTCTCAAGTTGAGCTGTCCTCTTAAGTTGAGCTGTTCTCTCAAGTTGAGCTGTCCTCTCTAGTTGATCTGTCCTCTCTAGTTGAACTGTCCTCTTTAATTGAGCTGTCCTCTCTAGTTGAGCTGTCATCTCTAGTTGAGCTGTCCTCTCTAGTTGAGCTGTCCTCTCTAGTTGAGCTGTCCTCTCAAGTTGAGCTCTCCTCTCAAATTGAGCTCTCCTCTCAAGTTGAGCTCTCCTCTCAAGTTGAGCTCTCCTCTCAAGTTTAGCGGTCATCTCAAGGTGAGCTGTCCTCTCAAGTTGATCCGTCCTCGCAAGCTGTGCTGTCTTCGCAAGCTGTGCTGTCCTCGCAAGCTGTGCTGTCCTCGCAAGTTGTGCTGTCCTTGCAAGCTGTGCTGTCCTCGCAAGCTGTGCTGTCCTCGCAAGCTTTGCTGTCCTCCCAAGCTGTGCTGTCGTCCCAAGCTGTGCTGTCCCCACAAGCTGTGCTGTCTCCACAAACTGTGCTGTCCCCGCAAGCTGTGCTGTCCTCGCAAGCTGTGCTGTCCTCGCAAGCTGTGCTGTCCTCGCAAGCTGTGCTGTTTCTGCAAGCCGTGCTGTCCTCGCAGGCCATGTTGTCCTCGCAGGCCATGTTGTCCTCGCAAGCCTTGCTGTCCTCGCAAGCTGAGCTGTCCTCGCTAGCTGTGCTGTTCTCGCAAGCTGTGCTGTCCTCGCAAGCTGTGCTGTCCTCGCAAGCCGTGCTGTCCTCGCAAGCGGTGCTGTCCTCGCAAGCGGTTCTGTCCTTGCAAGCCGTGCTGTCCTCGCAAGCCGTGCTGTCTTCACAAGCTTTGCAATCCTCTCAAGTTGAGCTGTCCTCTCAAGTTGAGCTGTCCTCTCAAGTTGAGCTGTCCTCTCAAGTTGAGCTGTCCTCTCAAGTTGAAATCTCCTCTCATGTTGAGCTCTCCTCTCAAGTTGAGCTCTCCTCTCAAGTTGAGGTGTACTCTCAAGTTGAGCTGTCCTCTCAAGTCGAGCTGTCCTCTCAAGTCGAGCTGTCCTCTCAAGTTGAGCTGTCCTCGCAAGCTGTGCTGTCCTCGCAAGTTGTGCTGTCCTCGCAAGCTGTGCTGTCCTCGCAAGCTGTGCTGTCCTCGCAAGCTGTGCTGTCCTCGCAAGCTGTGCTGTCCTCGCAAGCGGTTCTGTCCTCACAAGCCGTGCTGTCCTCGCAAGCCGTGCTGTCCTCGCAAGCCGTGCTGTCCTCGCAAGCCGTGCTGTCCTCGCAAGCCGTGCTGTCCTCGCAAGCTGTGCTGTCCTCGCAAGCTGTGCTGTCCTCGCAAGCTGTGCTGTTCTCGCAAGCTGTGCTGTCCTCGGAAGCTGTGCTGTCCTCGCAACCTGTGCTGTCCTCGCCAGCCGTGCTGTCCTCGTAAGCCGTGCTGTCCTCGCAAGCCGTGCTGTCCTCGCAAGCCGTGCTGTCCTCGCAAACTTTGCTGTCCACTCAAGTTGAACTGTCCTCTCAAGTTGAGCTGTCCTGTCAAGTTGAGCTGTCCTCTCAAGTAGAGCTGTCCTATCAAGTTGCGCTGTCCTCTCTAGCTGAGCTGTCCTCGAAAGTTGAGCAGTCCTCTCAAGTTGAACTGTCCTCGCAACTTGAGCTGTCCTCTCAAGTTGAGCTGTCCTCGCAAGCTGTGATGTCCTCGCAAGCTGTGCTGTCCTCGCAAGCTGTGCTGTCCTCGCAAGCTGTGCTGTCCTCGCAAGCTGTGCTGTCCTCGCAAGCTGTGCTGTCCTCGCAAGCGGTTCTGTCCTCGCAAGCAGTGCTGTCATCGCAAGCCGTGCTGTCCTCGCAAGCCGTGCTGTCCTCGCAAGCTGTGCTGTCCTCGCAAGCTGTGCTGTCCTCGCAAGCTGCGCTGTCCTCGCAAGCTGTGCTGTCCTCGCAAGCTGTGCTGTCCTCGCAAGCTGTGCTGTCCTCGCAAGCTGTGCTGTCCTCGCAAGCTGTGCTGTCCTCGCAAGCCGTGCTGTCCTCGCAAACTTTGCTGTCCACTCAAGTTGAACTGTCCTCTCAAGTTGAGATGTCCTGTCAAGTTGAGCTGTCCTCTCAAGTAGAGCTGTCCTATCAAGTTGCGCTGTCCTCTCTAGCTGAGCTGTCCTCTCAAGTTAAGCTGTCCTCGCAAGCTGTTCTGTCCTCGCAAGCTGTGCTGTCCTTGCAAGCTGTGCGGTCCTCGCATGCTGTGCTGTCCTCGCAAGCCGTGCTGTCCTTGCAAGCCGTGCTGTCCTCGCAAGCCGTGCTAGCCTCGTAGGCTTTGCTGTCCTCGAAAGTTGAGCAGTCCTCTCAAGTTGGGCTCTCCTCTCAAGTTGAACTGTCCTTGCAACTTGAGCTGTCCTCTCAAGTTGAGCTGTCCTCGCAAGGTGTGCTGTCCTCGCTAGCTGTGCTGTCCTCGCAAGCTGTGCTGTCCTCGCAAGCTGTGCTGTCCTCTCAAGTTGAGCTGTCCTCGCATGCTGTGCTGTCCTCGCAAGCAGTGCTGTCCTTGCAAGCTGTTCTGTCCTCGCAAGCTGTGCTGTCCACGCAAGCTGTGCAGTCCTCGCAAGCTGTGCTGTCTTCGCTAGCTGTGCTGTCCTTGCAAGCTGTGCTGTCCTCGCAAGCTGTGCTGTCCTCGGAAGCTGTGTTGTCCTCAGAAGCTGTGCTGTGCTCAGAAGCTGTCCTTTCCTCGCAACCCGTGCTGTCCTCGAAACCTGTGCTGTCCTCGAAACCTGTGCTGTCCTCGCAATCCGTGTTGTCCTCGCAAGCTGTGCTGTCCTCGCAAGCTGTGCTGTCCTCGGAAGCTGTGCTGTCCTCGCAAGCCGTGCTGTCCCCGCAAGCCGTGATGTCCCCGCAACCCGTGCTGTAATCGCAAGCCGTTCTGTCCTAGCAAGACATGCTGTCATCGCAAGCTTTGCTGTCCTCGCAAGCTGTGCTGTCCACCCAAGTTGTGCTGTCATATCAAAATGTGCTCTCATCTCGAGTTGTGCTGTCCTCTAAAGTTGAGCTGTTCTGTCAAGTTGAGCTGTCCTCTCAAGTTGAGCTCTCCTCTCAAGTTGAGCTGTCCTCTCAAGTTGAGCTGTCCTCTCAAGTTGAGCTCTCCTCTCATGTTGAGCTCTCCTCTCGAGTTGAGCTCTCCTCTCAAGTTGAGATGTACTCTCAAGTTGATCTGTCCTCTCAAGTTGAGCTGTCCTCTCAAGTTGAGCTGTCCTCGCAAGCTGTGCTGTCCTTGCAAGCTGTGCTGTCCTCGCAAGTTGTGCTGTCCTCCCAAGCAGTACTGTCCTCGCAAGCTGTGCTGTCCACGCAAGCTGTGCTGTCATCGCAAGCTGTGCTGTCCTTGCAAGCCGTGCTGTCCTCGCAGGCCGTGCTGTCCTCGCAAGCCTTGCTGTCCTCGCAAGCTGTGCTGTCCTCGCTAGCTGTGCTGTCCTCGCAAGCTGTGCTGTCCTCGCAAGCTGTGCTGTCCTCGCAAGTTGTGCTGTCCTCGCAAGCTGTGCTGTCCTCGCAAGCTGTGCTGTCTCGCAAGCTGTGCTGTCCTCGCAAGCTGTGCTGTCCCTGCAAGCCGTGCTGTCCTCGCAGGCCATGCTGTCCTCGCAGGCCGTGCTGTCCTCGCAAGCCTTGCTGTCCTCGCAAGCTGTGCTGTCCTCGCTAGCTGTGCTGTCCTCGCAAGCTGTGCTGTCGTCGCAAGCTGTGCTGTCCTCGCAAGCTGTGCTGTCCTCGCAAGCTGTGCTGTCCTCGCAAGCTGTGCTGTCCTCGCAAGCTGTGCTGTACTCGCAAGCTGTGCTGTCCTCGCAAGCTGTGCTGTCCTCGCAAGCTGTGCTGTCCTCGCAATCTGTGCAGTCCTCGCAAGCTGTGCTGTCTTCGCTACCTGTGCTGTCCTCGCAAGCTGTGCTGTCCTCGCAAGCAGTGCTGTCCTCGGAAGCTGTGTTGTCCTCAGAAGCTGTGCTGTCCTCGGAAGCATTCCTGTCCTCGGAAGCTGTGCTGTCCTCGCAACCCGTGGTGTCCTCACAACCTGAGCTGTCTTCGCAAGCCATGCTGTCCTCGCAACACGTGCTGTCCTTGCAAGGCGTGCTGTCCTCGCAAGCCGTGCTGTCCTGGCAAGCCGTGCTGTCCTCGCAAACCATGCTGTCTTCGCAAGCCGTGCTGTCCTCGCAAGCTGTGCTGTTCTTGCAAGCCGTGCTGTCCTCGCAAGCCATGCTGTCCTCGCAATTTTAGCGGTCCTCGCAAGCTGTGCTGTCCTCCCAAGCTGTGCTGTCCTCAAACGTTGTGCTGTCATCTCAAGTTGATCTGTCCTCTCTAGTTGAACTGTCCTCTTTAGTTGAGCTGTCCTCTCTAGTTGAGCTGTCCTCTCTAGTTGAGCTGTCCTCTCTAGTTGAGCTGCCCTCTCAAGTTGAGCTTTCCTCTCAAATTGCGCTCTCCTCTCAACTTGAGCTCTCCTCTCAAGTTGAGCTCTCCTCTCAAGTTGAGCGGTCATCTCAAGGTGAGCTGTCCTCTCAAGTTGAGCCGTCCTCGCAAGCTGTGCTGTCCTCGCAAGCTGTGCTGTCCTCGCAAGCTGTGCTGTCCTCGCAAGCTGTGCTCTCCTCGCAAGCTGTGCTGTCCTCGCAAGCTGTGCTGTCCTCGCAAGCTGTGCTGTCCTCGCAAGCTGTGCTGTCCTCGGAAGCTGTGTTGTCCTCAGAAGCTGTGCTGTCCTCGGAAGCTGTGCTGTCCTCGGAAGCTGTGCTGTCCTCGCAACCTGTGCTGGCCTCGCAAGCCGTGCTGTCCTCGTAAGCCGTATTGTCCTCGCAAGCTGTGCTGTGCTCGCAAGCTGTGCTGTCCTCGGAAGCTGTGCTGTCCTCGCAAGCCGTGCTGTCCCCGCAAGCCGTGCTGTCCTAACAAGCCATGCTGTCCTCGCAAGCCGTTCTGTCCTTGCAAGCCGTGCTGTCCTCGCAAGCTTTGCTGTGCTCGCAAGCTGTGCTGTCCACCCAAGTTGTGCTGTCATCTCAAGTTGTGCTGTCATCTCGAGTTGTGCTGTCCTCTAAAGGTGAGCTGTCCTCTCAAGTTGAACTGTCCTCTCAAGTTGAGCTGTCCTCTCAAGTTGAGCTGTTCTGTCAAGTTGAGCTGTCTTCTCAAGTTGAGCTGTCCTCTCAAGTTGAGCGGTCCTCTCAAGTTGAGCTGTCCTCTCAAGTTGAGCTGTCCTCTCAAGTTGAGCTCTCCTCTCATGTTGAGCTCTCCTCTCAAGTTGAGCTCTCCTCTCAAGTTGAGGTGTACTCTCAAGTTGAGCTGTCCTCTCAAGTTGAGCTGTCCTCTCAAGTGGAGCTGTCCTCGCAAGGTGTGCTGTTCTCGCAAGCTGTGCTGTCCTCGCAAGTTGTGCTGTCCTCGCAAGCTGTGTTGTCCTCGCAAGCTGTGCTGTCCTCGCTAGCTGTGCTGTCCTCGCAAGCTGTGCTGTCCTCGCAAGCTGTGCTGTCCTCGCAAACTGTGCTGTCCTCGCAAGCTGTGCTGTCCTCGCAAGCTGTGTTGTCCTCGCAAGCTGTGCTGACCTCGCAAGGTGTGCTGTCCTCGCAAGCCGTGCTGTCCTGGCAAGCCGTGCTGTCCTCGCAAACCGTGCTGTCCTCGCAATCCGTGCTGTCCTCGCAAGCTGTGCTGTCCTTGCAAGCCGTGCTGTCCTCGCAAGCCGTGCTGTCCTCGAAATTTTAGCGGTCCTCGCCAGCTGTGCTGTCCTCCCAAGCTGTGCTGTCCTCGAAAGTTGTGCTGTCGTCTCTAGTTGAGCTGTCCTCTCAAGTTGAGCTGTCCTCTTAAGTTGAGCTGTCCTCTCTAGTTGATCTGTCCTCTCTAGTTGAACTGTCCTCTTTAGTTGAGCTGTCCTCTCTAGTTGAGCTGTCATCTCTAGTTGAGCTGTCCTCTCTAGTTGAGCTGTCCTCTCTAGTTGAGCTGTCCTCTCAAGTTGAGCTGTCCTCTCAAGTTGAGCTCTCCTCTCAAATTGGTCTCTCCTCTCAAGTTGAGCTCTCCTCTCAAGTTGAGCTCTCCTCTCAAGTTTAGCGGTCATCTCAAGGTGAGCTGTCCTCTCAAGTTGAGCCGTCCTCGCAAGCTGTGCTGTCCTCGCAAGCTGTGCTGTCCTCGCAAGCTGTGCTGTCCTCGCAAGTTGTGCTGTCCTCGCAAGCTGTGCTGTCCTCGCAAGCTGTGCTGTCCTCGCAAGCTGTGCTGTCCTCGCAAGCTTTGCTGTCCTCCCAAGCTGTGCTGTCGTCCCAAGCTGTGCTGTCCCCACAAGCTGTGCTGTCTCCACAAACTGTGCTGTCCCCGCAAGCTGTGCTGTCCTCGCAAGCTGTGCTGTCCTCGCAAGCTGTGCTGTCCTCGCAAGCTGTGCTGTCCTCGCAAGCTGTGCTGTTTCTGCAAGCCGTGCTGTCCTCGCAGGCCATGTTGTCCTCGCAAGCCTTGCTGTCCTCGCAAGCTGTGCTGTCCTCGCTAGCTGTGCTGTCCTCGCAAGCTGTGCTGTCCTCGCAAGCTGTGCTGTCCTCGCAAGCTGTGCTGTCCTCGCAAGCTGTGCTGTCCTCGCAAGCTGTGCTGTCCTCGCAAGCTGTGCTGTCCTCGCAAGCTGTGCTGTCCTCGCAAGCTGTGCTGTCCTCGCAAGCTGTGCTATCCTCGCAAGCTGTGCTATCCTCGCAAGCTGTGCTGTCCTAGCAAGCCGTGCTGTCCTCGCAAGCTGTGCTGTCCTCGGAAGCTGTGCTGTCCTCGCAACCTGTGCTGTCCTCGCCAGCCTTGCTGTCCTCGCAAGCCGTGCTGTCCTCGCAAGCCGTGCTGTCCTCGCAGGCCGTGCTGTCCTCGCAAGCTTTGCTGTCCACTCAAGTTGAGCTGTCCTCTCAAGTTGAGCTGTCCTCTCAAGTTGAGCTGTCCTCTCAAGTAGAGCTGTCCTCTCAAGTTGCGCTGTCCTCTCTAGCTGAGCTGTCCTCTGAAGTTGAGCTGCTCTCTCAAGTTGAACTGTCCTCTCAAGTTGAGCAGTGCTCTCAAGTTGAGCTGTCCTCGGAAGCTGTACGGTCCTCGCAAGCTGTGCTGTCCTCGCAAGCTGTGCGGTCCTCGTAAGCTGTGCTGTCCTCGCAAGCCGTGCTGTCCTTGCAAGCCGTGCTGTCCTCGCAAGCCGTGCTAGCCTCGTAGGCTTTGCTGTCCTCGAAAGTTGAGCAGTCCTCTCAAGTTGTGCTCTCCTCTCATGTTGAACTGTCCTCGCAAGTTGAGCTGTCCCCTCAAGATGAGCTGTCCTCGCAAGCTGTGCTGTCCTCGCAAGCCGTGCTGTCCTCGCAAGCCGTGCTGTCCTCGCAAGCCGTGCTGTCCTCGCAAGTTGAGCTGTCCTCTCTAGCTTAGCTGTCCTCTCAAGTTCAGCTGTTCTCTCAAGTTGAACTGTCCTCTCAAGTTGAACTGTCCTCTCAAGTTGAGCTGTTCTCTCAAGTTGAGTTGTCCTCGCAAGCTGTGCTGTCCTTGCAAGCCGTGCTGTCCTCGCAAGCCGTGCTGTCCTCGCAAGCCATGCTGTCCTTGCAAGCCGTGCTGTCCTCGCAAGCTGTGCTGTCCTCGCAAGCGGTTCTGTCCTCGCAAGCCGTGCTGTCCTCGCAAGCCGTGCTGTCCTCGCAAGCTTTGCAATCCTCGCAAGCTGTGCTGTCCTCGGAAGCTGTGCTGTCCTCGCAACCTGTGCTGTCCTCGCCAGCCGTGCTGTCCTCGTAAGCCGTGCTATCATCGCAAGCCGTGCTGTCCTCGCAAACTTTGCTGTCCACTCAAGTTGAACTGTCCTCTCAAGTTGAGCTGTCCTCTCAAGTTGAGCTGTCCTCGCAAGCTGTTCTGTCCTCGCAAGCTGTGTTGTCCTCGCAAGCTGTGCTGTCCTCACAAGCTGTCCTGTCCTCGGAAGCTGTGCTGTCCTCGCAATTCGTGCTGTCCTTGCAACCTGTGCTGTCCTCGCAAGCCGTGTTGTCCTCGCAAGCTGTGCTGTCCTCGCAAGCTGTGCTGTCCTCGGAAGCTGTGCTGTCCTCGCAAGCTGTGCTGTTTCTGCAAGCCGTGCTGTCCTCGCAGGCCATGTTGTCCTCGCAAGCCTTGCTGTCCTCGCAAGCTGTGCTGTCCTCGCAAGATGTGCTGTCCTCGCAAGCTGTGCTGTCCTCGCAAGCTGTGCTGTCCTCGCAAGCTGTGCTGTCCTCGCAAGCGGTTCTGTCCTCGCAAGCCGTGCTGTCCTCGCAAGCCGTGCTGTCCTCGCAAGCCGTGCTGTCCTCGCAAGCCGTGCTGTCCTCGCAAGCTGTGCTGTCCTCGCAAGCTGTGCTGTCCTCGCAAGCTGTGCTGTCCTCGCAAGCTGTGCTGTCCTCGCAAGCTGTGCTGTCCTCGCAAGCTGTGCTGTCCTCGCAAGCTGTGCTGTCCTCGCAAGCTGTGCTGTCCTCGCAAGCTGTGCTGTCCTCGCAAGCTGTGCTATCCTCGCAAGCTGTGCTGTCCTCGCAAGCCGTGCTGTCCTCGCAAGCTGTGCTGTCCTCGGAAGCTGTGCTGTCCTCGCAACCTGTGCTGTCCTCGCCAGCCTTGCTGTCCTCGCAAGCCGTGCTGTCCTCGCAAGCCGTGCTGTCCTCGCAGGCCGTGCTGTCCTCGCAGGCTTTGCTGTCCACTCAAGTTGAGCTGTCCTCTCAAGTTGAGCTGTCCTCTCAAGTTGAGCTGTCCTCTCAAGTAGAGCTGTCCTCTCAAGTTGCGCTGTCCTCTCTAGCTGAGCTGTCCTCTGAAGTTGAGCTGCTCTCTCAAGTTGAACTGTCCTCTCAAGTTGAGCAGTCCTCTCAAGTTGAGCTGTCCTCGGAAGCTGTACGGTCCTCGCAAGCTGTGCTGTCCTCGCAAGCTGTGCGGTCCTCGTAAGCTGTGCTGTCCTCGCAAGCCGTGCTGTCCTGGCAAGCCGTGCTGTCCTTGCAAGCCGTGCTAGCCACGTAGGCTTTGCTGTCCTCGAAAGTTGAGCAGTCCTCTCAAGTTGTGCTCTCCTCTCATGTTGAACTGTCCTCGCAAGTTGAGCTGTCCCCTCAAGATGAGCTGTCCTCGCAAGCTGTGCTGTCCTCGCAAGCTGTGCTGTCCTCGCAAGCCGTGCTGTCCTCGCAAGCCGTGCTGTCCTCGCAAGTTGTGCTGTCCTCGCAAGTTGTGCTGTCCTCGCAAGCTGTGCTGTCCTCGCAAGCTGTGCTGTCCTCGCAAGCTGTGCTGTCCTCGCAAGCTGTGCTGTCCTCGCAAGCTGTGCTGTCCTCGCAAGCTGTGCTCTCCTTGCAAGCCGTGCTGTCCTCGCAGGCCGTGCTGTCCTCGCAAGCTGTGCTGTCCTCGCTAGCTGTGCTGTCCTCGCTAGCTGTGCTGTCCTCGCTAGCTGTGCTGTCCTCGCTAGCTGTGCTGTCCTCGCAAGCTGTGCTGTCCTCGCAAGCTGTGCTGTCCTCGCAAGTTGTGCTGTCCTCGCAAGCTGTGCTGTCCTCGTAAGCTGTGCTGTCCTCGCAAGCTGTGCTGTCCTCGCAAGCTTTGCTATCCTCGCAAACTGTGCTGTCCTCACAAGCCGTGCTGTCCTCGCAAGCTGTGCTGTCCTCGGAAGCTGTGCTGTCCACGCAACCTGTGCTGTCCTCGCCAGCCGTGCTGTCCTCGCAAGCCGTGCTGTCCTCGCAAGCCGTGCTGTCCTCGCAAGCCGTGCTGTCCTCGCAAGCTTTGCTGTCCACTCAAGTTGAGCTGTCCTCTCAAGTTGAGCTGTCCTCTCAAGTCGAGCTGTCCTCTCAAGTAGAGCTGTCCTCTCAAGTTGAGCTGTCCTCTCTAACTGAGCTGTCCTCTCAAGTTGAGCTGTCCTCTCTAACTGAGCTGTCCTCTCAAGTTGAGCTGGTCTCTCAAGTTGAACTGTCCTCTCAAGTTGAGCAGTCCTCTCAAGTTGATCTGTCCTCGGAAGCTGTTCGGTCCTCGCAAGCTGTGCTGTCCTCGCAAGCTGTGCGGTCCTCGTAAGCTGTGCTGTCCTCACAAGCCGTGCTGTCCTTGCAAGCCGTGCTGTCCTCGCAAGCCGTGCTAGCCTCGTAGGCTTTGCTGTCCTCGAAAGTTGAGCAGTCCTCTCAAGTTGTGCTCTCCTCTCAAGTTGAACTGTCCTCGCAAGTTGAGCTGTCCCCTCAAGATGAGCTGTCCTCGCAAGCTGTGCTGTCCTCGCAAGCCGTGCTGTCCTCGCAAGCCACTAGTTCCTCGCAAGTTGTGCTGTCCTCGCAAACTGTGCTGTCCTCGCAAGCTGTGCTGTCCTCGCAAGCTGTGCTGTCCTCGCAGGCCGTGCTGTCCTCGCAGGCCGTGCTGTCCTCGCAAGCTGTGCTGTCCTCGCAAGCTGTGCTGTCCTCGCAAGCTGTGCTGTCCTCGCTAGCTGTGCTGTCCTCGCAAGCTGTGCTGTCCTCGCAAGTTGTGCTGTCCTCGCAAGCTGTGCTGTCCTCGCAAGCTGTGCTGTCCTCGCAAGCTGTGCTGTCCTCGCAAGCTGTGCTATCCACGCAAGCTGTGCTGTTTCTGCAAGCCGTGCTGTCCTCGCAGGCCATGTTGTCCTCGCAAGCCTTGCTGTCCTCGCAAGCTGTGCTGTCCTCGCTAGCTGTGCTGTCCTCGCTAGCTGTGCTGTCCTCGCAAGCTGTGCTGTCCTCGCAAGCTGTGCTGTCCTCGCAAGCTGTGCTGTACTCGCAAGCTGTGCTGTCCTCGCAAGCGGTTCTGTCCTCGCAGGCCGTGAGTCCTCGCAAGCCGTGCTGTCCTCGCAAGCTGTGCTGTCCTCGCAAGCTGTGCTGTCCTCGCAAGCTGTGCTATCCTCGCAAGCTGTGCTGTCCTCGCAAGCTGTGCTGTCCTCGCAAGCTGTGCTGTCCTCGCAAGCTGTGCTGTCCTCGCAAGCTGTGCTATCCTCGCAAGCCGTGCTATCCTCGCAAGCCGTGCTGTCCTCGCAAGCCGTGCTGTCCTCGGAAGCTGTGCTGTCCTCGCAACCTGTGCTGTCCTCGCCAGCCGTCCTGTCCTCGCAAGCCGTGCTGTCCTCGCAAGCCGTGCTGTCCTCGCAAGCTGTGCTGTCCTCGCAAACTTTGCTGTCCACTCAAGTTGAACTGTCCTCTCAAGTTGATCTTACCTGTCAAGTTGAGCTGTCCTCTCAAGTAGAGCTGTCCTATCAAGTTGCGCTGTCCTCTCTAGCTTAGCTGTCCTCTCAAGTTCAGCTGTTCTCTCAAGTTGAACTGTCCTCTCAAGTTGAACTGTCCTCTCAAGTTGAGCTGTTCTCTCAAGTTGAGTTGTCCTCGCAAGCTGTGCTGTCCTTGCAAGCCGTGCTGTCCTCACAAGCCGTGCTGTCCTCGCAAGCCGTGCTGTCCTTGCAAGCCGTGCTGTCCTCGCAAGCTGTGCTGTCCTCGCAAGCGGTTCTGTCCTCGCAAGCCGTGCTGTCCTCGCAAGCCGTGCTGTCCTCGCAAGCTTTGCAATCCTCGCAAGCTGTGCTGTCCTCGCAAGCTGTGCGGTCCTCGCAAGCTGTGCTGTCCTCGCAAGCTGTGCTGTCCTCGCAAGCTGTGCTGTCCTCGCAAGATGTGCTGTCCTCGCAAGCTGTGCTGTCCTCGCAAGCTGTGCTGTCCTCGCAAGCCGTGCTGTCCTCGCAAGCTGTGCTGTCCTCGGAAGCTGTGCTGTCCTCGCAACCTGTGCTGTCCTCGCCAGCCGTGCTGTCCTCGTAAGCCGTGCTATCATCGCAAGCCGTGCTGTCCTCGCAAACTTTGCTGTCCACTCAAGTTGAACTGTCCTCTCAAGTTGAGCTGTCCTCTCAAGTTGAGCTGTCCTCTCAAGTTGAGCTGTCCTCTCAAGTTGAGCTGTCCTCGCAAGCTGTTCTGTCCTCGCAAGCTGTGCTGTCCTCGCAAGCTGTGCTGTCCTCGCAAGCTGTGCTGTCCTCGGAAGCTGTGCTGTCCTCGCAAGCCGTGCTGTCCCCGCAGGCCATGCTGTCCCCGCAAGCCGTGCTGTCCTCCCAAGCCGTTCTGTCCTTGCAAGCCGTTCTGTCCTCGCAAGCTTTGCTGTCCTCGCAAGCTGTGCTGTCCACCCAAGTTGTGCTGTCATCTCAAGTTGTGCTGTCATCTCGAGTTGTGCTGTCCTCTAAAGTTGAGCTGTCCTCTCAAGTTGAGCTGGCCTCTCAAGTTGAGCTGTTCTGTCAAGTTGAGCTGTCTTCTCAAGTTGAGCTGTCCTCTCAAGTTGAGCTGTCCTCTCAAGTTGAGCTGTCCTCTCAAGTTGAGCTGTCCTCTCAAGTTGAAATCTCCTCTCATGTTGAGCTCTCCTCTCAAGTTGAGCTCTCCTCTCAAGTTGAGGTGTACTCTCAAGTTGAGCTGTCCTCTCAAGTCGAGCTGTCCTCTCAAGTCGAGCTGTCCTCTCAAGTCGAGCTGTCCTCTCAAGTTGAGCTGTCCTCTCAAGTTGAGCTGTCCTCGCAAGCTGTGCTGTCCTCGCAAGTTGTGCTGTCCTCGCAAGCTGTGCTGTCCTCGCAAGCTGTGCTGTCCTCGCAAGCTGTGCTGTCCTCGCAAGCTGTGCTGTCCTCGCAAGCTGTGCTGTCCTCGCAAGCAGTTCTGTCCTCGCAAGCCGTGCTGTCCTCGCAAGCCGTGCTGTCCTCGCAAGCTGTGCTGTCCTCGCAAGCTGTGCTGTTCTCGCAAGCTGTGCTGTCCTCGCAAGCCGTGCTGTCCTCGCAAGCTGTGCTGTCCTTGGAAGCTGTGCTGTCCTCACAACCTGTGCTGTCCTCGCCAGCCGTGCTCTCCTTGTTAGCCTTGCTGTCCTCGCAAGCCGTGCTGTCCTCGCAAGCTGTGCTGTCCTCGCAAACTTTGCTGTCCACTCAAGTTGAACTGTCCTCTCAAGTTGAGCTGTCCTGTCAAGTTGAGCTGTCCTCTCAAGTAGAGCTGTCCTATCAAGTTGCGCTGTCCTCTCTAGCTGAGCTGTCCTCGAAAGTTGAGCAGTCCTCTCAAGTTGGGCTCTCCTCTCAAGTTGAACTGTCCTCGCAACTTGAGCTGTCCTCTCAAGTTGAGCTGTCCTCGCAAGCTGTGCTGTCCTCGCAAGCTGTGCTGTCCTCGCAAGCTGTGCTGTCCTCGCAAGCTGTGCAGTCCTCGCAAGCTGTGCTGTCCTCGCAAGCTGTGCTGTCCTCGCAAGCTGTGCTGTCCTCGCAAGCTGTGCTGTCCTCGCAAGCTGTGCTGTCCTCGGAAGCTGTGCTGTCCTCGCAAGCCGTGCTGTCCCCGCAGGCCATGCTGTCCCCGCAAGCCGTGCTGTCCTCCCAAGCCGTTCTGTCCTTGCAAGCCGTTCTGTCCTCGCAAGCTTTGCTGTCCTCGCAAGCTGTGCTGTCCACCCAAGTTGTGCTGTCATCTCAAGTTGTGCTGTCATCTCGAGTTGTGCTGTCCTCTAAAGTTGAGCTGTCCTCTCAAGTTGAGCTGGCCTCTCAAGTTGAGCTGTTCTGTCAAGTTGAGCTGTCTTCTCAAGTTGAGCTGTCCTCTCAAGTTGAGCTGTCCTCTCAAGTTGAGCTGTCCTCTCAAGTTGAGCTGTCCTCTCAAGTTGAAATCTCCTCTCATGTTGAGCTCTCCTCTCAAGTTGAGCTCTCCTCTCAAGTTGAGGTGTACTCTCAAGTTGAGCTGTCCTCTCAAGTCGAGCTGTCCTCTCAAGTCGAGCTGTCCTCTCAAGTCGAGCTGTCCTCTCAAGTTGAGCTGTCCTCTCAAGTTGAGCTGTCCTCGCAAGCTGTGCTGTCCTCGCAAGTTGTGCTGTCCTCGCAAGCTGTGCTGTCCTCGCAAGCTGTGCTGTCCTCGCAAGCTGTGCTGTCCTCGCAAGCTGTGCTGTCCTCGCAAGCTGTGCTGTCCTCGCAAGCAGTTCTGTCCTCGCAAGCCGTGCTGTCCTCGCAAGCCGTGCTGTCCTCGCAAGCTGTGCTGTCCTCGCAAGCTGTGCTGTTCTCGCAAGCTGTGCTGTCCTCGCAAGCCGTGCTGTCCTCGCAAGCTGTGCTGTCCTTGGAAGCTGTGCTGTCCTCACAACCTGTGCTGTCCTCGCCAGCCGTGCTCTCCTTGTTAGCCTTGCTGTCCTCGCAAGCCGTGCTGTCCTCGCAAGCTGTGCTGTCCTCGCAAACTTTGCTGTCCACTCAAGTTGAACTGTCCTCTCAAGTTGAGCTGTCCTGTCAAGTTGAGCTGTCCTCTCAAGTAGAGCTGTCCTATCAAGTTGCGCTGTCCTCTCTAGCTGAGCTGTCCTCGAAAGTTGAGCAGTCCTCTCAAGTTGGGCTCTCCTCTCAAGTTGAACTGTCCTCGCAACTTGAGCTGTCCTCTCAAGTTGAGCTGTCCTCGCAAGCTGTGCTGTCCTCGCAAGCTGTGCTGTCCTCGCAAGCTGTGCTGTCCTCGCAAGCTGTGCAGTCCTCGCAAGCTGTGCTGTCCTCGCAAGCTGTGCTGTCCTCGCAAGCTGTGCTGTCCTCGCAAGCTGTGCTGTCCTCGCAAGCTGTGCTGTCCTCGCAAGCGGTTCTGTCCTCGCAAGCCGTGCCGTCCTCGCAAGCCGTGCTGTCCTCGCAAGCTGTGCTGTCCTCGCAAGCTGTGCTGTCCTCGCAAGCTGCGCTGTCCTCGCAAGCTGCGCTGTCCTCGCAAGCTGTGCTGTCCTCGCAAGCTGTGCTGTCCTCGCAAGCTGTGCTGTTCTCGCAAGCCGTGCTATCCTCGCAAACTTTGCTGTCCACTCAAGTTGAACTGTCCTCTCAAGTTGAGCTGTCCTGTCAAGTTGAGCTGTCCTCTCACGTAGAGCTGTCCTGTCAAGTTGAGCTGTCCTCTCAAGTAGAGCTGTCCTATCAAGTTGAGCTGTCCTCTCAAGTTGAGCTGTCCTCGCAAGCTGTTCTGTCCTCGCAAGCTGTGCTGTCCTCGCAAGCTGTGCGGTCCTCGCATGCTGTGCTGTCCTCGCAAGCCGTGCTGTCCTTGCAAGCCGTGCTGTCATCGTAAGCCGTGCTAGCCTCGTAGGCTTTGCTGTCCTCGAAAGTTGAGCAGTCCTCTCAAGTTGGGCTCTCCTCTCAAGTTGAACTGTCCTTGCAACTTGAGCTGTCCTCTCAAGTTGAGCTGTCCTCGCAAGGTGTGCTGTCCTCGCTAGCTGTGCTGTCCTCGCAAGCTGTGCTGTCCTCGCAAGCTGTGCTGTCCTCTCAAGTTGAGCTGTCCTCGCAAGCTGTGCTGTCCTCTCAAGTTGAGCTGTCCTCGCATGCTGTGCTGTCCTCGCAAGCCGTGCTGTCCTCGCAAGCTGTGCTGTCCTCGCAAGCTGTGCTGTCCACGCAAGCTGTGCTGTCCTCACAAGCTGTGCTGTCCTCGCAAGCTGTGCTGTCCTCGCAAGCAGTGCTGTCCTCGCAAGCTGTGCTGTCCTCGCAAGCTGTGCAGTCCTCGCAAGCTGTGCTGTCCTCGCAAGCTGTGCTGTCCTCGCAAGCTGTGCTGTCCTCGCAAGCTGTACTGTCCTCGCAAGCTGTGCTGTCCTCGCAAGCTGTGCTGTCCTCGCAAGCTGTGCTGTCCTCGCAAGCTGTGCTGTCCTCGCAAGCTTTGCTGTCCTCGCAAGCTGTGCTGTCCTCGCAAGCTGTGCTGTCCTTGCAAGCCGTGCTGTCCTTGCAAGCCATGCTGTACTCGCAAGCCATGCTAGCCTCGTAGGCATTGCTGTCCTCGAAAATTGAGCAGTCCTCTCAAGTTGTGTTCTCCTCTCAAGTTGAACTGTCCTCGCAACTTGAGCTGTCCTCTCAAGTTGAGCTGTCATCGCAAGCTGTGCTGTCCTCGCAAGCCGTGCTGTCCTCGCAAGCCGTGCTGTCCTCGCAAGCCGTGCTGTCCTCGCAAGCCGTGCTGTCCTCGCAAGCCTTGCTGTCCTCGCAAGCTGTGCTGTTCTCGCAAGCTGTGCTGTCCTCACAAGCTGTGCTGTCCTCACAAGCTGTGCTGTCCTCGCAAGCTGTGCTGTCCTCGCAAGCTGTGCTGTCCTCGCAAGCTGTGCAGTCCTCGCAAGCTGTGCTGTCTTCGCTAGCTGTGCTGTCCTTGCTAGCTGTGCTGTCCTTGCTAGCTGTTCTGTCCTCGCAAGCTGTGCTGTCCTCGGAAGCTGTGTTGTCCTCAGAAGCTGTGCTGTCCTCGGAAGCTGTGCTGTCCTCGGAAGCTGTGCTGTCCTCGCAACCCGTGCTGTCCTCACAACCTGTGCCGGCCTCGCAAGCCGTGCTGACCTCGCAAGCCGTATTGTCCTCGCAAGCTGTGCTGTGCTCGCAAGCTGTGCTGTCCTCGGAAGCTGTGCTGTCCTCGCAAGCCGTGCTGTCCCCGCAAGCTGTGCTGTCCTAACAAGCCATGCTGTCCTCGCAAGCCGTTCTGTCCTTGCATGCCGTGCTGTCCTCGCAAGCTTTGCTGTGCTCGCAAGCTGTGCTGTCCACCCAAGTTGTGCTGTCATCTCAAGTTGTGCTGTCATCTCGAGTTGTGCTGTCCTCTAAAGTTGAGCTGTCCTCTCAAGTTGAACTGTCCTCTCAAGTTGAGCTGTCCTCTCAAGTTGAGCTGTTCTGTCAAGTTGAGCTGCCTTCTCAAGTTGAGCTGTCCTCTCAAGTTGAGCTGTCCTCTCAAGTTGAGCTGTCCTCTCAAGTTGAGCTCTCCTCTCATGTTGAGCTCTCCTCTCAAGTTGAGCTCTCCTCTCAAGTTGAGGTGTACTCTCAAGTTGAGCTGTCCTCTCAAGTTGAGCTGTCCTCTCAAGTTGAGCTGTCCTCTCAAGTTGAGCTGTCCTCGCAAGGTGTGCTGTTCTCGCAAGCTGTGCTGTCCTCGCAAGTTGTGCTGTCCTCGCAAGCTTTGTTGTTCTCGCAAGCTGTGCTGTCCTCGCAAGCTGTGCTGTCCTCGCAAGCTGTGCTGTCCCTGCAAGCCGTGCTGTCCTCGCAGGCCGTGCTGTCCTCGCAAGCCTTGCTGTCCTCGCAAGCCTTGCTGTCCTCGCAAGCCTTGCTGTCCTCGCAAGCTGTGCTGTCCTCGCTAGCTGTGCTGTCCTCGCTAGCTGTGCTGTCCTCGCAAGCTGTGCTGTCCTCGCAAGCTGTGCTGTCCTCGCAAGTTGTGCTGTCCTCGCAAGCTGTGCTGTCCTCGCAAGCTGTGCTGTCCTCGCAAGCTGTGCTGTCCTCGCAAGCTGTGCTGTCCTCGCAAGCTGTGCTGTCCTCGCAAGCTGTGCTGTCCCTGCAAGCTGTGCTGTCCTCGCAGGCCATGTTGTCTTCGCAAGCCTTGCTGTCCTCGCAAGCTGTGCTGTCCTCGCTAGCTGTGCTGTCCTCGCAAGCTGTGCTGTCCTCGCAAGCTGTGCTGTCCCTGCAAGCCGTGCTGTCATCGCAGGCCGTGCTGTCCTCGCAGGCCGTGCTGTCCTCGCAAGCCTTGCTGTCCTCGCAAGCTGTGCTGTCCTCGCTAGCTGTGCTGTCCTCGCAAGCTGTGCTGTCCTCGCAAGCTGTGCTGTCCTCGCAAGCTGTGCTGTCCTCGCAAGCTGTGCTGTCCTCGCAAGCTGTGTTGTCCTCGCAAGCTGTGCTGTCCTCGCAAGCTGTGCTGTCCTCGCAAGCTGTACTGTCCTCGCAAGCTGTGCTGTCCTCGCAAGCTGTGCTGTCTTCGCTAGCTGTGCTGTCCCCGCAAGCTGTGCTGTCCTCGCAAGCTGTGCTGTCCTCGGAAGCTGTGTTGTCCTCGGAAGCTGTGCTGTCCTCGGAAGCTGTCCTGTCCTCGGAAGCTGTGCTGTCCTCGCAACCCGTGCTGTCCTCGCAACCCGTGCTGTCCTCGCAAGCCATGCTGTCCTCGCAACCCGTGCTGACCTCGCAAGGTGTGCTGTCCTCGCAAGCCGTGCTGTCCTGGCAAGCCGTGCTGTCCTCGCAAACCGTGCTGTCCTCGCAAGCCGTGCTGTCCTCGCAAGCTGTGCTGTTCTCGCAAGCCGTGCTGTCCTGGCAAGCCGTGCTGTCCTCGCAAACTTTGCTGTCCACTCAAGTTGAACTGTCCTCTCAAGTTGAGCTGTCCTGTCAAGTTGAGCTGTCCTCTCAAGTAGAGCTGTCCTATCAAGTTGCGCTGTCCTCTCTAGCTGAGCTGTCCTCGAAAGTTGTGCAGTCCTCGCAAGCTGTGCTGTCCTCGCAAGCTGTGCTGTCCTCGCAAGCTGTGCTGTCCTCGCAAGTTGTGCTGTCCTTGCAAGCTGTGCTGTCCTCGCAAGCTGTGCTGTCCTCGCAAGCTTTGCTGTCCTCCCAAGCTGTGCTGTCGTCCCAAGCTGTGCTGTCCCCACAAGCTGTGCTGTCTCCACAAACTGTGCTGTCCCCGCAAGCTGTGCTGTCCTCGCAAGCTGTGCTGTCCTCGCAAGCTGTGCTGTCCTCGCAAGCTGTGCTGTTTCTGCAAGCCGTGCTGTCCTCGCAGGCCATGTTGTCCTCGCAAGCCTTGCTGTCCTCGCAAGCTGAGCTGTCCTCGCTAGCTGTGCTGTCCTCGCAAGCTGTGCTGTCCTCGCAAGCTGTGCTGTCCTCGCAAGCTGTGCTGTCCTCGCAAGATGTGCTGTCCTCGCAAGCGGTTCTGTCCTCGCAAGCGGTGCTGTCATCGCAAGCCGTGCTGTCCTCGCAAGCCGTGCTGTCCTCGCAAGCCGTGCTTTCCTCAAAGCTGTGCTGTCCTCGCAAGCTGTGCTGTCCTCGCAAGCTGCGCTGTCCTCGCAAGCTGTGCTGTCCTCGCAAGCTGTGCTGTCCTCGCAAGCTGTGCTGTCCTCGCAAGCTGTGCTGTCCTCGCAAGCCGTGCTATCCTCGCAAACTTTGCTGTCCACTCAAGTTGAACTGTCCTCTCAAGTTGAGATGTCCTGTCAAGTTGATCTGTCCTCTCAAGTAGAGCTGTCCTATCAAGTTGCGCTGTCCTCTCTAGCTGAGCTGTCCTCTCAAGTTGAGCTGTCCTCGCAAGCTGTTCTGTCCTCGCAAGCTGTGCTGTCCTTGCAAGCTGTGCGGTCCTCGCATGCTGTGCTGTCCTCGCAAGCCGTGCTGTCCTTGCAAGCCGTGCTGTCCTCGCAAGCCGTGCTAGCCTCGTAGGCTTTGCTGTCCTCGAAAGTTGAGCAGTCCTCTCAAGTTGGGCTCTCCTCTCAAGTTGAACTGTCCTTGCAACTTGAGCTGTCCTCTCAGGTTGAGCTGTCCTCGCAAGGTGTGCTGTCCTCGCTAGCTGTGCTGTCCTCACAAGCTGTGCTGTCCTCGCAAGCTGTGCTGTCCTCTCAAGTTGAGCTGTCCTCGCATGCTGTGCTGTCCTCGCAAGCAGTGCTGTCCTTGCAAGCTGTGCTGTCCTCGCAAGCTGTGCTGTCCTCGCAAGCTGTGCTGTCCTCGCAAGCTGTGCTGTCCTCGCAAGCAGTGCTGTCCTCGCAAGCTGTGCTGTCCTCGCAAGCTGTGCTGTCCTCGCAAGCTGTGCAGTCCTCGCAAGCTGTGCTGTCTTCGCTAGCTGTGCTCGCAAGCTGTGCTGTCCTCGCAAGCTGTGCTGTCCTCGCAAGCTGTGCTGTCCTCGCAAGCTGTGCTGTCCTAGCAAGCTTTGCTGTCCTAGCAAGCTTTGCTGTCGCAACCTGTGCTGTCCTCGCAACCTGTGCTGTCCTCGCAAGCCGTGCTGTCCTCGCAAGCCGTGCTGTCCTCGCAAGCCATGCTGTTCTCGCAAGCTGTGCAGTCCTCGTAAGCTTTGCTGTCCTCCCAAGCATGTTTTGAAAAACACGAAGAGCAGAGACGCGCCGCGCCGAACCGCCTGACCCAGTGAGCGTAGTTTGCTTTGATATCGGACCGTGTGGCGAGGTAAAAAAATACTAGTTTCCACAGTGGAATGAAAGGAGAGTAACTGAAAGTGTTTAATTTGTAACTACATAAGACGAAAACGTAGCTTTTGCGCGAGTTTGTGTGATCCGTTTTTTCGGTTTGTATTTGCGTCTTTGAGTGCGTTTTTGCCTGGGACAGTAAGGTCGTATCTAGTTGAAATTGATATCACGTACTGAGGTCGGTAGTCGCTTGGCGGTGTCAGAGTTTTAAAATTGTAAGTGAAGGCATCGAGGAGTTACGGACGTTTATGCAGCATGTTTTGAAAAACACGAAGAGCAGAGACGCGCCGCGCCGAACCGCCTGACCCAGTGAGCGTAGTTTGCTTTGATATCGGACCGTGTGGCGAGGTAAAAAAATACTAGTTTCCACAGTGGAATGAAAGGAGAGTAACTGAAAGTGTTTAATTTGTAACTACATAAGACGAAAACGTAGCTTTTGGCGCGAGTTTGTGTGATCCGTTTTTTCGGTTTGTATTTGCGTCTTTGAGTGCGTTTTTGCCTGGGACAGTAAGGTCGTATCTAGTTGAAATTGATATCACGTACTGAGGTCGGTAGTCGCTTGGCGGTGTCAGAGTTTTAAAATTGTAAGTGACGGCATCGAGGAGTTACGGACGTTTATGCAGCCTGATTTGAAACACGAAGAGCAGAGATGCGCCGCGCCGCCTGGCCCAGTGAGCGTAGTTTGCTTTGATATAGGACTGTGTGGCGACGTAAAAAAAATACTAGTTTCCACAGTAGAATGAAAGGAGAGTATCGGAAAGTGGTTAATTTGTAATTACATGTGACGAAGAAGTAGCTTTGCGTGAGTTTGTGTAATCCGTTTTTCTTTTCGGTTTGTATTTGCGTCTTTGAGTGCGTTTTTGCCTGGGACAGTAAGGTCGTATCTAGTTGAAATTGATATCACGTACTGAGGTCGGTAGTCGCTTGGCGGTGTCAGAGTTTTAAAATTGTAAGTGAAGGCATCGAGGAGTTACGGACGTTTATGCAGCATGTTTTGAAAAACACGAAGAGCAGAGACGCGCCGCGCCGAACCGCCTGACCCAGTGAGCGTAGTTTGCTTTGATATCGGACCGTGTGGCGAGGTAAAAACATACTAGTTTCCACAGTGGAATGAAAGGAGAGTAACTGAAAGTGTTTAATTTGTAACTACATAAGACGAAAACGTAGCTTTTGCGCGAGTTTGTGTGATCCGTTTTTCGGTTTGTATTTGCGTCTTTGAGTGCGTTTTTGCCTGGGACAGTAAGGTCGTATCTAGTTGAAATTGATATCACGTACTGAGGTCGGTAGTCGCTTGGCGGTGTCAGAGTTTTAAAATTGTAAGTGAAGGCATCGAGGAGTTACGGACGTTTATGCAGCATGTTTTGAAAAACACGAAGAGCAGAGACGCGCCGCGCCGAACCGCCTGACCCAGTGAGCGTAGTTTGCTTTGATATCGGACCGTGTGGCGAGGTAAAAAAATACTAGTTTCCACAGTGGAATGAAAGGAGAGTAACTGAAAGTGTTTAATTTGTAACTACATAAGACGAAAACGTAGCTTTTGCGCGAGTTTGTGTGATCCGTTTTTCGGTTTGTATTTGCGTCTTTGAGTGCGTTTTTGCCTGGGACAGTAAGGTCGTATCTAGTTGAAATTGATATCACGTACTGAGGTCGGTAGTCGCTTGGCGGTGTCAGAGTTTTAAAATTGTAAGTGAAGGCATCGAGGAGTTACGGACGTTTATGCAGCATGTTTTGAAAAACACGAAGAGCAGAGACGCGCCGCGCCGAACCGCCTGACCCAGTGAGCGTAGTTTGCTTTGATATCGGACCGTGTGGCGAGGTAAAAAAAATACTAGTTTCCACAGTGGAATGAAAGGAGAGTAACTGAAAGTGTTTAATTTGTAACTACATAAGACGAAAACGTAGCTTTTGCGCGAGTTTGTGTGATCCGTTTTTCGGTTTGTATTTGCGTCTTTGAGTGCGTTTTTGCCTGGGACAGTAAGGTCGTATCTAGTTGAAATTGATATCACGTACTGAGGTCGGTAGTCGCTTGGCGGTGTCAGAGTTTTAAAATTGTAAGTGACGGCATCGAGGAGTTACGGACGTTTATGCAGCCTGATTTGAAACACGAAGAGCAGAGATGCGCCGCGCCGCCTGGCCCAGTGAGCGTAGTTTGCTTTGATATAGGACTGTGTGGCGACGTAAAAAAATACTAGTTTCCACAGTAGAATGAAAGGAGAGTATCGGAAAGTGGTTAATTTGTAATTACATGTGACGAAGAAGTAGCTTTTGCGTGAGTTTGTGTAATCCGTTTTTCTTTTCGGTTTGTATTTGGCGTCTTTGAGTGCGTTTTTGCCTGGGACAGTAAGGTCGTATCTAGTTGAAATTGATATCACGTACTGAGGTCGGTAGTCGCTTGGCGGTGTCAGAGTTTTAAAATTGTAAGTGAAGGCATCGAGGAGTTACGGACGTTTATGCAGCATGTTTTGAAAACACGAAGAGCAGAGACGCGCCCGCGCCGAACCGCCTGACCCAGTGAGCGTAGTTTGCTTTGATATCGGACCGTGTGGCGAGGTAAAAACATACTAGTTTCCACAGTGGAATGAAAGGAGAGTAACTGAAAGTGTTTAATTTGTAACTACATAAGACGAAAACGTAGCTTTTGCGCGAGTTTGTGTGATCCGTTTTTCGGTTTGTATTTGCGTCTTTGAGTGCGTTTTTTGCCTGGGACAGTAAGGTCGTATCTAGTTGAAATTGATATCACGTACTGAGGTCGGTAGTCGCTTGGCGGTGTCAGAGTTTTAAAATTGTAAGTGAAGGCATCGAGGAGTTACGGACGTTTATGCAGCATGTTTTGAAAAACACGAAGAGCAGAGACGCGCCGCGCCGAACCGCCTGACCCAGTGAGCGTAGTTTGCTTTGATATCGGACCGTGTGGCGAGGTAAAAAAATACTAGTTTCCACAGTGGAATGAAAGGAGAGTAACTGAAAGTGTTTAATTTGTAACTACATAAGACGAAAAACGTAGCTTTTGCGCGAGTTTGTGTGATCCGTTTTTTCGGTTTGTATTTGCGTCTTTGAGTGCGTTTTTGCCTGGGACAGTAAGGTCGTATCTAGTTGAAATTGATATCACGTACTGAGGTCGGTAGTCGCTTGGCGGTGTCAGAGTTTTAAAATTGTAAGTGAAGGCATCGAGGAGTTACGGACGTTTATGCAGCATGTTTTGAAAAAACACGAAGAGCAGAGACGCGCCGCGCCGAACCGCCTGAC